>NC_044058.1:6213727-6236227 GCF_902167405.1 Gadus morhua
TCACCAGCATACTTGTTTTTTTGCCACATCATAACATTAAAAACGTTGCAGTCATTGTTCCTAAAGTCAACCATATAGAAAACCAGTTTGGAATATGCAAGCACATCCCTCTGGTAATGAATATTCCACCTTAAGTCCCTCCACATTGGTCTTGCTTGGTATCTATGACATAAAAAAAATAAAACACACGCACACTAGGAAGTGCGGGGTGATCTATGTTGGTACAATGAGGTCTGGTTTTCCCCGACGTGCCAGATCTCGTGCACCCGGGGCCGGTTCATTCAGAATGAACGTGTTGAGCACCTTCGGTGTGTCAACAGGCACACAAACACAGTAATTGGTACATGAAAAAGGCCGTAACCATCTCTCTGAGGTCGGCCACATCATGTCCTATGAGGTCATGTTACTTTCCTTCTCATGACAAATACTTAACAAAGGCAATGATTTGCCGTTTAAAAATACCTGTTCAGGGTAAGGGAGAAAATGAAGAATAGAAAAAAGAGATAGGCCAACAAAAAAATACTAACAGATTAATACAACTCTTTTTCATTTCCATGATAGGATTTGTAAACTATTGAATCAGATGATTACTACAGGCTATAAAGCTGAGTTTGTTGGTAGGGTGCATGTATTCGTGGGTACCATAAATAGCTCATGAGTAAGAGGCCGGTTGGCCGCAGGATAAACAGGGTTTAGGAGAGGCCTATTGGTCGCTCTGGCAATAGGCCCGCTTCTGGCCGTCATTTTGTATTGTTGGGATAATAGCTATTTACCGGACGATAGGCTCCCTCTTTAAGTACCGTCATAAAGACTTGTGGTCTCAACCTGTTGGCCTCTTTATAAAGACACAATAACACCACTACAAAACATGATCTTGTGGTTTACGTGACACGCATCACGGAACATATCCTGATGTCCCCGATCGGGGGGTTACTCCATCTTTTGTTTAGGGGCTTGGATGGCATGTCAGGAGAAGTCACTCATTGTCATTCTGTGATGTGTACATTCTCTTCAAAATGGCCTGTTTGACCAGATCTAATCTGACAACAAGTCGGGCAGCCATCAGATGAGGGAGTTGCGGGAGTCCCACGTCTGTTCTCTCCCAACTGCTGAACTCAACAGATGCCTCGCTTTGATTTGGCTCAAACCTGCTGATCCGTCAAACTGACACAGCGTGAAGTTCAGTCTTTAACATTTGAAGGTTATCTCAACATTCAGTTTCAATGGAACATGGTGGTCCAGGAAATTCAGATGTCTAAATTAACAGTAATTATGAGAATATTGTTTATTCATTATATAAAAACTGTATTTCTTGTCTGAGATCTATTTGCTAATTTCATCACAGATCAATTTAGTGTCAAGTGGATTGAATAGTTTTTTGTTCAGTTAATGTTAATTACTTGGCTGTCCCATCCTCTGCGGACTTGTAGAACAAAGTTGCGAGCAGC
This sequence comes from Gadus morhua, assembly GCF_902167405.1. Taxonomy (NCBI): domain Eukaryota; kingdom Metazoa; phylum Chordata; class Actinopteri; order Gadiformes; family Gadidae; genus Gadus; species Gadus morhua. The sequence goes on from NC_044058.1 coordinate 6,215,176, forward strand.
TGAGAGGAAATGGAAGAGATCAGACTGTCCTAATGATCTATCTCACTATCTTTTCCTTCTTTCATATTTCACCTCTTGTGTGTCAACAACCAAATCTGCCTTCTACCGTAAAAAAATCAACTCCTCTGCCTCAAACCCCAGGAAACTGTTTTCCCTTTTCTCGTCCCTCCTCGACCCTCCCTCACCTCCACCTCCTTCCTGCCTCACTGCTGATGACTTTGTTACCTACTTTACCCAGAAAGCGAAGGACATTAGCTCCTCTTTTATCCCTGCCTCCATTCTCCCTCCTCCCATCCCCTCCTCTGTCTTTACCCAATTTAGCCCTCTCACCTCTGACGAGGTCAACAAAACAATAACATCTAACCAAGCCACCACCTGCCCCCTTGACGTTATCCCCTCCTCTCTCCTTCAAGATGTCTCAAGCGACATCCTGCCATTTCTCACCTCAATTATTAACTCCTCCCTCACTTCAGGCATTGCTCCAGCGTCTTTCAAGACTGCCAGAATAAAGCCTCTCCTCAAAAAACAACTCTTAATACCACCGACATCCAGAACTACAGACCGGTATCTCTTCTTTCATTCCTGTCTAAAACTCTGGAATGTGCCGTTGCTAACCAACTGTCCTCCTATCTCTCATCTAACAACCTCCTTGACCCTCACCAGTCAGGTTTCAAGAAGGCACACTCCACTGAGACGGCTCTCCTCGCGGTGACTGAGTCCCTCCATGCTGCCAGAGCCTCGTCCCTCTCATCGGTTCTCATTCTCCTCGACCTGTCCGCAGTATTTGACACGGTGAACCACCAGGTCCTCCTTGCCACTCTTGCCGAACTTGGCATCGCTGAATCTGCTCTTTCCTGGTTCACATCCTACCTGACGAACCGCACCTATCAAGTGACATGGAATGGCTCCTTGTCTGGTGTTGAAAACTGGTGTCCCTCAAGGCTCTGTACTGGGGCCTCTTCTGTTCTCCCTCTACACCAGATCTCTGGGCTCGGTAATTGCATCACACAGCATTTTCTATCACTGCTTGTGATGACACTCAGCTATTTTTCCCTTTCCCCTCATCTGATAAAGCCCTGATTGCAACACGCATATCGGAATGTCTGGCGGACGTCAGCACCTGGACAACTTCCCATCACCTGAGGCTTAACCTCAACAAAACCGAGCTCCTCCTAATCCCAGGGAAAGATTGCCCACACATTGACTTACTGGTCACCGTTGAGAACATCACTGTATCTCCTTCTCCAACTGCCAGAAACCTCGGTGTGGTATTGGACAATCAGTTATGCTGCACCGCAAACATCACTGCAGTGGCCCAATCCTGCAGATTTGCACTTTACAACATCCGCAGAATCCGGCCCTTCCTCACAAGGGAAGCAGCTCATCTTCTAGTCCAATCACTGGTCATTTCCCGCCTCGACTACTGCAACTCACTCCTGGCTGGACTTCCTGCCTCTGCGATTAAACCTTTGCAGCGCATCCAGAATGCGGCAGCGCGCCTCGTGTTCAACCTACCGAAGTTCTCCCATGTGACCCCCCTCTTCCGGGACCTTTACTGGCTCCCTATTGTAGCTCACATCAAATTTAAGACGATGGTACTGGCATACAAGGCAGTCGATGGAACTGCCCCTGCCTACCTCCAAGCATTGCTAAAGCCACACACCCCAGCTCGATCCCTCCACTCAACTACCTCAGCTGGACGTCTGGTACCGCCATCGCTAAGAGCTAGCAAAGGCCGTTCAGCAAAGTCACAACTTTTCTCGGTTTTGGGACCTTAGTGGTGGAACGAGCTCCCTGCCGCTCTCAGGACCGCAGAGTCGCTCACTATCTTCCGAAAATGACCCAAGACTCACCTGTTCAGAGTCCACCTTGACACTGCATAGCCACCCTCCCTCTTCTGACCAACATTGTACACTGTATTGTGTTGTGTTGTATTGTATTGTATTGTATTATAGTACTTAACTGTGTAGCAACTGCAGTAGCTGCTTTCATTGCTGTAACACCGGGAACTGGTTAGCCTAGCGATTGTTGTACTTGCACTTGCTTCTATGAACATCCTTTCTGTACCGACAGCGATATATTGATGCACTTCTTATGACAAATGTACTTATTGTAAGTCGCTTTGGATAAAAGCGTCTGCTAAATGCCCTAAATGTAAATGTAATTGTAGATTATCAAAGGTAGTTACAGTTAGGGATAATAGGAGACAGAAGCAATTATTTAAATAAAGTCATATTTATTTTACAAATTTGAACAATTGTGGTATTGTGGTTATAAACACAAGAAATGATAGCATGATATCGAACACACACACACACACACACACACACACACACACACACACACACACACACACACACACACACACACACACACACACACACACACACACACACACACACACACACACACACAGTATATCTCACTGCCAACGCAGTATACAAATGTCATGACCAAAATACACAGAATATTCACAAAGCATTACATCTCCTTCCTTCTTCTAGAAATCCAATATGTCAATTTAATCAATCTCTTGCGTTCTCAAAGCTTAAATTATCTCATTTGATTTAGCCTCACACAATGAAAAGACAAGAGCAGAAGAAGCGGAGAGTGATTTGTACGTTATTATGGGTGCTGCTCTTTCTCCTTATTTGGAAGGGCCTTGTGTTTGTGGCTCTAACAGACTGTGGACACCAGGGGTCTGTTGTTGGCCCCCTGGTAGCTAGGGGGCTCATTATTTGATCAGTTGTGCTTGGCAGTTCGACACTGTAACTGGCAGTAAATACAATGTATTTAACCTTCCATTGCCCTTCACCTAATAAATTGGCTGTATCATATTGTTTTTAGACATATTTTTTTACAAATGTTCGCTTAGACGTATTTGTCTTCTTCAGAAAACGACTTATTCGAAGTAAATAGGAAGTGATCTAGCTTTATAAACAACTCAACATAACAACACTGACATTAGTAGAAAAGTATTTGATTGTCTTCACGCAATTCCTGGTGAAGGGAGCCCATGTATAGAAGTATATCTCATATTTCTTATTTCTTCACATTTCACTGATTGTTCTTAACGAGAGTGGGAACAGCTGTGTACGTGGGCTCAGTAGTAATAACAACTGGAAGTGAGAGAGTGGGCGTGAGCAGGTGGAAGAGAGTGGCAGGGTTAGGTGAGGGGACGAGGGAAGAAGAAGAAGGCATACAGCGAAGTGAAATAAAGAAGAGAAAATAAAAAAGGAAAACTAAATTGGAAAACTGAGACTCGTGTCCTACCCGGACAGCATTTCCAATAGTGCGTCTCTCTCGCTTCGGATATTTCTGTCCCTTGATTGGTTTAAAACCAATAGTTCTAGATGATTCCACCGTCTCTAAGCATGATGTCGGGTTAGTTGGAAGCAGCACTCTGTGCTTCTCCCGTACGTAGCCTCTTTTGGCAGTTAAAAACGTGCTGAGTCAGAATGGACTCTTTAAAACCAGACAAGCACCCAAGTGGAAAAAACAAAACAAATAAAAAAAACATATTTTTTCATCTTCATGGAGTGATGCTTTGAGGTAGTCACACCTCTACCTGACCCTGGATCAGGTTGTCGTGGCTACACCTCCACCTGAGCCTGGATCAGGTGACTTCTGAGCTGCTGAGCTGCAGTCACGATCTTCCTCTGATGCCCCAAGAGGTTCACCCCCAGGTTTTGGACATCTCTAAAAAATATATAAAAAATGTACAATTAATCCTCACAGAAAGCAATGTCAGGATTTCACCAAAAAGACACAGGGTTAAAGGAAATTATTACAAAGCACATAACTGAAGGTCATTGCACTAGAAAAACGAATTTAGCCAAACATGTTTACTTCATCTAATTCATCATCTCATTGTACTTTAATTAATTGTATGAATTCTTTTGTACATGATTTTATATTATTATTGTTTAAACACAAAGTAAACTCACTCCATAGTGAGTCTGCTGACTCTGTCTAACGAGTCCATGTGTGCCCGCTCAAACTCGTCCTTATATCTGTCCATCCTCAGTGCTGTCAGCCAATCACTGACTGTTGCCACCGACGATAAGTCTGTGGGGGTGGGGCTTAATAGTGGCTGGGAGCAGCTTCTGTTAAACGGCGAGAATCAGCACCAACATGTTCGACATTCCAAAGCAGCATTATTATCCATCATACTTGAAGTGTATGTCTGTTTGTAAGGACAGCACGCACGCAGGCACGCAGGCACGCAGGCAGGCACGCAGGCAGGCAGGCAGGCAGGCAGGCAGGCAGGCAGGCAGGCAGGCAGGCACGCACACACACACACACACACACACACACACACACACACGCACACGCGCACGCGCGCACACGCACGCGCGCACACACACGCGCACACACACACATGCACGCGCGCGCACACAGACACACACACATTCTCTCTCTCTCTCTCTCTCTCTCTCTCTCTCCCCCCCCCTCCCCCCCCCTCCCTCCCTCTCCCTCCCCCCCTCCCTCCCTCTCCCTCCCCCCTCTCACCGTGTGTGCTCTGACTTGAGGGAGGCCGGGTGGCGGATGAGGCGGTCCAGGGAGGACAGCAGGGAGTCGAACCCGGGCCGGTCCCCGCGGTCGGCCTGCCAGCACTGCAGCATGAGGGAGTGCAGTGCCGCGGGGCAGTTGAGTGGCGCGGGCAGACGGTACTGGTCTGCCACCGCCTTCATCACCTGCAGAGAGGTAGACAGACGATATCGATAAAAAATAGGAATCAAATAATAAGCCGAAGAAAAAGGGTCTTCTAAAACTCAAGGTCCGAGTGCCCAGAGTCTTTAGAGTGTCTGCAAGAACATCTAGTTTTGATTGAATCGGCCCCGGTCTTTGTCACGGGTCAAATCTATTAGCGGGACTATCTTCCCATGGCCCTCCAGTCTCTATACTCTGCACTCTGCTAATTGCTTCTCCTACTCCCACCCCATTATCCTCAGGGGACCATCCAGGTATTCAAGTTTGCCTTTTGCATGATTGTCAGTCTGGCCTTGGCAGAAATTTAATTTCACATATGACGCTAAAGCCCTCTTCGCTATTTCCGAATTCGGTCAGGAGTAAAGCAAACCCAGTCCCCTACAGAGTATGGACCAGGCTACCTCTTCATTACTGTACAACGTCCCGTCAGTAGTAAGACCCCCCCCCCCCCCCAAGCTCACCTCCTGGTTGCTCATGTCCCAGTACGGCCGCTCCCCGTACGACATCACCTCCCACATCAGCACCCCGAAGCTCCAGATGTCGCTGGCCGAGCTGAACTTGCGGTGCTGGAAGGCCTCAGGGGCGGTCCAGCGCACAGGGACCTTACTGCCCTGTGGGGGAGGGAGGGGGAGGGGTTAGGGACGGCTGTGAGGTCATATGGCAGCGCATCAGTGATTCACATCACATCGGTCAGTTCAGTGTGGTCATAAGGATGGAAGATCCTTATGGATTGATAGTATAGATGACATAAATATAAGACATGAAATTAAGTTAATTACGAAGCAATGGGAGGAATTGAAGGGGATGAGGTATATAGTGTTGCTAGAGGTTTTACATCGCCTGTATTTTTATACTGTAGGGTAAGAAATATGAATACGTGAAATATGTATGTTATATAGAAATAATAACCATCAAATACGCAATATACTCTAATTTGTTCATTCAATGTGTTCAATGAAAAATGCATTTTTGTAGCGAAACATAAAATAGAACATATGTTATAACATTTTCATACCTTAAGGTAAGAAACACAACATGGTATATATTTCATAGTATATATTTAGCGTATTATCCTAGATTTGCCGTATACTGTAGAGGAGACGGACTACGGTGGCGCTGTGGGGCGTACCAGCGAGGCGGTGTAGGTTGGCACGTTGTGGTCCAGGCCCCTCATGAGGCGGGACAGGCCGAAGTCGGACACCTTGCACACCAGGTTGGAGTTGACCAGCACGTTCCTGGCGGCCAGGTCGCGGTGCACAAAGTTCCTCTCAGAGAGGTAGCGCATGCCGGCACCCACGCCCCGCACCATGCCCACCAGCTGGAGCACGCTGAACTGGTCCTCGTTCTCCTGCACGGGGGACACAGGAGGCATGTTGGAGGCGTGTCGGACCATCTGAGTAACCTTCACAGACGCCCATGTCTGGCCATTATAGTAGGATTGAAACTATGGTTTCAATCATTACTTCTAAAACCAAAAAAAAATCTGCAATCACCAAGAAACCAGTTGTTGGCGTAATAAATTAGAAAGATGGCGGCTTGGAGTGTTAGTGACATCATGTTAAGTCCACCTATCTGCCTGGGGAAGGGGGGATCCCCTCTTCTCTGCTCCTTCACAATGGTTCCTAGTGTCCATATAATAGTGGAATAGTGCCGATAGGATGACATGTACTCGGAGCTGGTTCAGACCAACAGGGGAATTATTCACCTAGCGGCCATCTTGGCCTTAAACCCGCTATGCGTTTGGAACAGAGGCGGCCGCTAGAGGAGGAGGAGAGCCCAGACAGCGGAGCGGAGACTGCCCCCTACCCTGAGGAAGGTGTCCAGGGGTCCGTTCTCCATGAACTCTGTGATGATCCTCTCGGGCTGGATGCGAGTCACCACCCCCTCCAGCTTCAGCACGTTGGGGTGGTCGAACTGGCCCAGGACCCCCGCCTCGCTCAGGAACATGCCCTTCTCCCGGTCCGTCACCCCCCAGCGCAGGGTCTTCACCGCCACCAGCAGCTCCCGGCGGCCCATTGGGCGGTACCGGCCCCGGGACACCTCCCCCAGCTGGGCTGTATGGAGGACAGCAGGCGGAGTCACTTGGGGAACAGCCACGCCCCCTTCTGGGTCAAACACACACTGTGAGGGGGCCAGGGCCAGATTGGGAAGACTAGGGGCCCCTTGCCTACAAGGAGCTGACTCGTATTTGCAGCTAAAAAAATACTAAAAGGAACCAGTTTATGATATTCTTTATAAAATAAATTAAAATCTGTGGCTTTAGGCAATCAGCTGAGAGGATAAGGGTAATGACCCCTTTGACCACTTGGTGGGGTTGTTGGTCCACTTTGAAGGAGATGGACTGAAGGGAAACTCATCAACCCCTATTTCTTTATTATATTCTTTATAACAATGCCAATTTTTTATGTAAGATATTAGGCTCCTCCTAGCTCCAAACCAATACTGTATTCTTATTTAATACTATTTAATTGGCAAAGTGTGTGTGAAACAGATTCAATGTTTAGCTGTTTACTGGTTCTTACCTGCACCAATGACTTCCTCAATTTTAAGGTGAGTGGCGTCTATCTCTCGAGCGAACTCTTTGACTGCCTCACTGGGGTCCTCGTAGGTAGACGGGTCCACGTAGTACTTTACCCCACCTTGAAACAGAAACATCCGGAGGATCCAGGAAAACTGTAAACTTCCCACTTTCTTTTCACTCCATGAAAGTAATTCTTAATTAAAGGGGACATATTATGCCACCAGGTGTGAGTGTGATTTGCCTTACAAGCCGTTTAAAAAATCTGCCCCATATGACATCACTAGTAGGCGTTTCCACCTAAATCTGTGCTGGGTAGATGAGCAACGTTTACTTCAGTCCACTGGGTAGGCTGGTAGACTGATCTATCCAGCACAGATCTAGTTGGACACGCCCACTAGTGATTTCATATGGGGCAGATTTTCGAAACGGCTTGTAAGGCTAATCACACTCAAAACTCCCTTAAAGAGTATTCCTAGTGGTCGAAAGGGGATACAGACATAGATGCAATGCATGAAGATAACTTTCCTGAATAATTCAATCACCATCAGTTTAATCTTCAATCAAACTAATGACAAATGATGCATTGCTTAAATTGGGCACAAGAACAGTTGGCACATAAAATATTTAATCCTAATTCTCACCTCTGTTGCTGATGTACCTCTGCAGTCTATCACTGTATGGGCTCTCCCTCCTCTTACTAACAAACAAACAAACAAACAAACAAACAGAAAGCATGGAGTTCAACCCACGTTATCTAAACGGATCAAATTAGTGAAATTAGATGGACTGAGCGACCACTCACCTACGGAAAACCAAGACGACTACGATGGCGACAACCACCAATAGGAAGGCTGCCCCGCCCATCACCGAACCAATCAGTAATGGCAGCCGGTTCTGTATCTGGTGGGAGCGCTCTTCTGGTGGCAAGGGTATAAGAGAGGCATCGGTGGTGACTATCAAACAGCCGAAAGGACATATCAGAGGGGATGTCGGATCCAAAGGGCAAGACCTTCATCCAGATCCATTTAGAGACCAATGTGCTCAGAAATCACTGAAATATATGTAAATTACAGATACTTTTCTCTTTTATAGAGCTGCGATAACTCGATTATTTGATTGTTAAAATTTGATTTGTAAAGGTAATACTCTTGCAGGAGCCTTTTTTCTGGTTTTCTTGTGTTACGGTGTGTTCAAGCACCTACATGTAACAGGGGAGGCCCTAACCGCAGAGGGTGAGGCCTGGAGGCAGGGCCTAGGCAGGAGCACACCGTGTTTTGACCTTCCTTGGTTGACTATCTGCTCTTGCTTTAGTTGTTGTTTTTATATATTTCGAGTTAAATATGTATCCCTTTCAGTAATGGTCCCTATTCTTTTTTCTTGCAACAATCAAGAAGAATATGTCTCCTGTTTCAATAAATCGTGGGTTTGTAGTTTGGACAGGGCTGTGACCTCCTCTCCTTTTTTAAAGTGTCCTAAAAATACCCTGGCTAGCACAAAGAGCGGCAGTTAAAGCAACACAAACACAGGACCTCTACAGCACTGTTTATGAGCGTGAGGCTCCAGGACATACCCAGGGCCTGCGTGGTGAAATATATGGTGTGGCTGTACGGGCCGTAGCCTCTCTCGTTGCGAGCCCGGATCTGGAAGGCGTATATGGAGCCGGGGATCAGGGCGGGGATGGTGGCTGTGTTGGTCTCGCTGAACACACTGGCCGCGCTGTCCTCGTCCGAACCCTGGGCCGGAGAGAGAGAGAGAGAGAGAGAGAGAGAGAGAGAGAGAGAGAGAGAGAGAGAGAGAGAGAGAGAGAGAGAGAGAGAGAGAGAGAGAGAGAGAGAGAGAGAGAGAGAGAGAGAGAGAGAGAGAGAGAGAGAGAGAGAGAGAGAGAGAGAGAGAGAGAGAGAGAGAGAGAGAGAGAGAGAGAGAGAGAGAGAGAGAGAGAGAGAGAGAGAGAGAGAGAGAGAGAAGACACTTCATTAGGTTGGGATTGTGGTTGTGTTTCTAGTTATCTTACATCTGGTGCTCAGAGGCGGTCTGCATTGAGATATGAGATAGGATTTATTATTCCCAGATGAACATCTGGGCCACACAGCAGAATAAGATGTCAAAAAAGAGGAACATAAGAATGGACAAATCTACAAAAAAGGACACAATAAATACAATAGATAATTTGTTTTGCATATGTTTTGTTGATTGTTTAATAATGGGTGCATTTGGGCCAAAATAAACACCTTGTCATAGTATCTGAGCTGGTACAGCTGTATATAAAAAAAAAAACACTCCTGTGTCTGATCTGGTACTAGGCTGTATATAAACACCTTGTCGTAGTATCTGAGCTGGTACTAGGCTGTATATAAACACCTTGTCGTAGTATCTGAGCTGGTACTAGGCTGTATATAAACACCTTGTCGTAGTATCTGAGCTGGTACTCCAGAATGTCTCCGTTGGGTCGGTCGGGTTGAGGCCAAGAGAGAGTGATAGAATCCGGGGCACGGCTCAGCTGATGCATCATGGGTACCTGGGAGGGAACTGTGGTAGACACATATAACAGTGGTAAGGAATACATTACAACAAACATTGACACTTTTTTAATTATACATCACACACAAGGCGGCAGTATGTGGAAGCTTACTCCCTCCTCCAACTACTGTTCAGCATTATTATTCAAAGCGACAATACAGTCACTGCCCAGGACTGAGTATATACCGCCCTTAAAGAACAATTTGTTTTTCGTATTTGTTGTTCCCTTGCTAACCCTGACCAGAAGGGGGCGCCATTGTGGGGTTTGGAGCGTGGTTAAACACACACACCACACTACAAGACAGAAAGGCCGAAAAGAGCCGTAATGGACATGGCAATGCAGGGTTTAGTTTCAGTGACTTTATTGGCTTGCTTGCACAGGCCGCGGAATCTTCCACACATTCCTTTGAGTTCCTCCAGCCAGAAAGTCCCTGCAGTCCACTTCATATGCCGCCGTTCAACCAACGTTTTCAACAGACAATTTTCGATAGTAACCCGGTTGTCAATTTCAATTTCTTGGCAAATCCAATTATGGGCAAGTCTGTTCTTTCTCACTAGTGTCCTAAGAAGACAATGCCTTGTTTTCTATCTCTGCACTCGCCACAACCAGCAGTCTCTTGTTTATTTGCATTTTTTGATCCAGCCTTTTTGGGTGAGCATAATGGGAGCTGACAGAGGATTTTGACCTCAAGCCATCTCATGTCCGGGAAACACCAACGGAAAACACAGAAGAGAAGAAAGAGAGTCAGGGAGGAGAAAAGGGAGGAAGCAAAAAGGAAAGATGAAACAAAAAGAAAGAAAGACTGTAAGAAAGGAACAAGAAACAAGGAATGAGTAAAAAAAAAAATATTTATTCGTTTATGGATGAAGGGAAGAATGAAACAGCCGAGAAACGAAGGACAGGAATAAACAAAAAGGGTCGGGTAGACAGAGGACCGAAAGACTAAGGATAAAAGAGAGTGAAGAAAAGAGAAAAGGAAGAAGGAAATGACAACAAGGACAGCATTGAATTCTCAATAATATCCGGGTATTAAATATGAAAGATATTAAATTGAACTTGTTATTGTGTGTGCTCACCTGACTGGCTGGTGGTGAAGTTGATGCTGGTATACCTGGGGGGGAAGGGGCTCAGTGAGGAGACCTCGTTCACAGCCTGGACCTGCAGGATCACAACAATCCCCCTGCTATTACTGTGGTTCTTCACCTAAACCCTCACAATATGAGGGTTCTGCTGTTTGCTATTTCCTTGGAGCTCAATATTAAATAACTTTCCTCCATGAATAAGGCATTGGATATGGTTAAGCAATAGCCGGCTGAATTATAAATGTCACTGCTGATGTGGGGCTTATGAGGTACTGGAGAATGTCTCTCCAACTGTCTCAGGAAATGCGTTTTCTTTTCACGGTTCACCCTCGCATAAAAGCTAAAAGTTCTCATTTTTCATGGTATGCCAAGTTTTACATCTCAAACCTTACATGTATTAGTTTAAAATATGACATTTCTAAGTATAAACACATGACGGACTTGCTCTTCATGAAAACAAGATCCTGTTGTGTTGGCTGCGTTCAGAGAGGGCCTGGGTAAGGACTGACAGTCTGTAGTGAGTGATTGTGAACCGTCCATATTGTTGACTGTAGGCTCATTCAGCAGACTCTTTGTTAGGTACCGGTCATTAAGGAGCAGAGCTACTTAGCTCAGGGATCAGCCAGACTCTCTGTCTTCTTTTAAATCACTCCCATTTCTATGAACCTTCTTTTAATTGAGGCTCTGTGGATTGCCATACCTGTGTTGTTTCATTGTTATTCCGCTTCTGTGTTTGTTGAATTTTGCTCAATATTATGATGATGATCATCATCATTATTATCATTATAGGTAGACTGCAAACACTGGGGACCCGGCTTGCCTCCATAAGACAAACACACACACACGCACGCACGCACTCGCACACACGCACACACACACACACACACACACACACACACACACACACACACACACACACACACACACACACACACAGCCCCAGCCCACCTGGATGAGGTAGGTGACGCGGGTCAACAGGTTGTTCAGGGCCACCTTGGTCTGCCTGAGCTTGGTCTGGGTGGGGGCGTAGCTGACGTCCTCCCCGCACCAGGAGCACGCCCCAGGGCTGGGGAAGTCCGCCGAGGGGCAGATACGACACACCACTGCGTACCACACCTCCCCGCGGCCCCCCATGTCCACGGGGGGCCGCCACCGCAGGGACACCCCGCCGTCACCGCTCTCATACTCCCAGGTGAGGGAGACGGGCGCCGACGGAGGGCCTGGTGGGGGAGGGGGGGGAGAGACAGAGAGGGAGAGAGAGAGGGGGAGAGACAGAGAGGGAGAGAGAGAGAGAGAGAGAGAGAGAGAGAGAGAGAGAGAGAGAGAGAGAGAGAGAGAGATGGACAGACAGACAAAGGAAGGGAACGAGACGGTAATAGAAACAGACAGAAAAAGGGACAGACAGGCATATAATATCTTGTAAGTATTAAGTAATTTAGACATCTGGGGGAAAGTGCATGACCTATGATTAATGCCACACTGCAGGAAAATGTTAATAGTGGAAATATTCTGCTTTATAAAACAAGCTTAGCTGGTGAAGAAATCTAGCCAAATTGAGTGAAGGGGGTGAAAACAATGTTGACACTGTGTTTCATGCAGTCTATATACACATGCTCCTACAGTTTCTTCTACTTACAATACTTATAATGCATTCCAGGTAAATTTCAAAAGAATGTCAAACGGACAATAAGCATTCCTGAGATAAGCCAACAATAAATATTAATATGCCCTAAAACGTATTTTAGAGACAAAGAAGGAGTTAATTCGAGGACCAGGCACGGCAAGACACAGACAGAGCGAGAGAGATATAGAGCAGAGGCACAGCAAACCACAGTCTGGCACATGCACATGCGCATGCGCACGCACACACATAAACACCCCATACACAAACTCAAAGACAGAGCCACACACAAACACAAGCACACAGATGCAGAGGCAGACCAACCACCAAGGCTTGGACACACACAGACATACAGAGAGACAGAGGTGTGTCTTACTTGTGCAGGCGGAGGAGTTGATGTCTGTGGGAGCGCGATAGAAGCTGCTACGACACTCGCAGGTGAGAGCACCTTCCTGGCTGGTCCTGCTGTTGGAAGGACACAGTGTGCAGGGCACGGAGCCCGACGCCATCTTGAAGTAGCCCACCGGACACGCTGCGGAGGCACACGTTGAATCAGGCGTTAGGCGGGGGCTTGGTGTCCCATGTTCTAAGTGGCCTGTGTGCACTGTTGTCCCAGATTCCGTTGAGAGACAGATGATGACACATTGTTTAAGAATTCCCTCCTTGGTTGTGGCGGGCAACAACCAGAACAACACATATTTACCGAATCACATGTACAAAGAAAAATACAATTTTATAGACCCTGTATCTAGAGATCACCAGGCAACCAAACACTAATAAAATGCATTCTGAAAGGATTGAGGTGGTTCAGTTGAATTTAATTCTAATTCAAAACACTTGTTATGACGTCCAATATATATTTTGTGTGGAACAACATCAAACCTCCAAAAATTTGTCTCCATGGTAATTCTATTGCATAACAATAGCTTAACTTCCTTTTCCATGAAACAACTACATTCACAGGCCTTGTTATTGACCAGACGACCATCCGTGAACCTTGTTTCCTACAGAGTAAGCTTTCTGCGCAACCTCCAAATGTTGGGGAAAAAAGTTCAACAAATAGGTTGATAAAAGTAAATAATTTCAAAGTGTATGATTAATGTGCTAGAAAGACCAATCAAACACTGGTCATTCACACTATTTGGAAAATTAAACTGTACTATAATTATCATATAATACAGATCAGCATGAAGTCTAAATACATCAAATATGCATACAAGACAAAAGCCTGCCCAACAGACTATTGCCTCAGTACTCTTCTATGTGACTAAATATACAAGTCAGATTCAGCGTAACGCAAGCATAGTATGACCTTGGACTTTTTCGCAAATTGTACAGTATTATCTCTGTTTTTAGTTCCGGATTTACGGACCAATCCAAGACCATGGGAAGACTGCACCCTGCCTGCAGCCCGGTGGCCCAGCCCCCCCCGGGACGCTGAGACACCCCCAGAGGAGCGGCACTGGGCAGTGTCAACCAAAGGTTGAATCCTTCTGGGAAGAGGGGCCGGCACCCAGCCCTTTGTCTCTCCACTACATTTAGAGTGTGTGGCTTCTGGAGTTCCCAGTGTCCACACCCGTGTGTGTTTGTGTGTTTGTGTGTTTGAGTGTGTGTGTGTGTGTATGAGTGTGTGTGTGTGTTTGAGTGTGTGTGTGTGTGTGTGTGTGTGTGTGTGTGTGTGTGTGTGTGTGTGTGTGTGTGTGTGTGTGTGTGTGTGTGTGTGTGTGTGTGTGTGTGATGCCTGTGGAAGGGCCACTCTAGCAGCGGCAGCGCCACCTACATGGTGTAAGGACTTGGCGGGATGGACTTTAAGAGGTGCGAGGGCGGGGTAAAGTGCTGTTGCAGGGCTGAGACAAGAGAGTGGCGAGCAGGAAATAACCAAAACGCGGTTTTATGTGCACAGGTAACGTTGCTGCACGTGCACGTGTACCGTGGTACCTTTTCTATGCATGCATGAATGCCTGTGGCAGCGTGTGCGTGACTGTTTGTGTGTATGTGTGTGTCTGTTTCTGTGCATGAATGCCTGTGGCAGCGTCTGTGTGTGTGTGTGTGTGCATTTCTGGGCCCGACTGACTGTGTGTGTTTGTGTGTTTCTGGGAATGCCTGTGGCAGTGTGCATGATTGTGTGTGTGCGTGTGTGTGTGTTTCTGTGCCTGTTTGTGTGGGGGGGTTTGTGTGTGTGGATGTGGATGTGTTGGTACATTAGGGTGAGCAGCTCACATGTCCTCTGGCTGTGTTTATATGACCTTGTCATGGCAACCGTGCTCTCTTTCAATCTGATGTACAATGATTGTGTGCGTGTGTGCACCCATGTGCAAACGTGTCTGAGACTATGTATGTATTATTGTGTGTGTGTGTGTGTGTGTGTGTTTGTGTATACTCATATCCCAGTGTGAGTGTGGCAATGTGTGTTTGTGTGTGAGGGTGTGTGTAGGTATGTGTGTGGATCTGCGTGCATGTGTCTGGGTGTGTGTGTGTGTGTGTGTGTGTGTGTGTGTGTAGTAAAGGCTGACGTGGGAAGAGACAGAATATCGCAACACCAGGAGAGTCTCCAGAGTTGAAAGGATTTCTGTGTTCTCTCCCGTCTGAATGAGCCATATTTAGTCCCACACAGGTGTGAGGAGAGGGGGGGGGGGAGGGAGAAATAGAGAGAGAGAGAGAGAGAGAGAGAGAGAGAGAGAGAGAGAGAGAGAGAGAGAGAGAGAGAGAGAGAGAGAGAGAGAGAGAGAGAGAGAGAGAGAGAGAGCTGGAGGAGAGGCAGGGATGGAGTGTTGTCAATGATGGAGATCAACCAATACTTCTGGGAGAAGTTCATTAAGGGGATAAACTAATGTTTGGTTGAGAATATCATGAGAACAGATTGAGAGAATTGAAGTACGTGAAATTAGCGTTAGTTAATGAAGATGAAGGTGCGTTTTGGGCAACTAGGCGATGGGGGGAAGCATTGACGTCATCACTGAAATAAAGAGTTTTGTGATGAGAGATAGATGAAGAGAGATCAGAAGCAAGAGTCGAAGGAAGCAATCGGAGAAGTAGAATAAATGACAGTTACAAAGCGTTACGTGATTAGAGATAGCTGAAGCGTTGTGTTTAATGTGCGAGAGAGAGAGAAAGCGAGCGAGCGAGCGAGCGAGCGAGCGAGAGAGAGAGAGAGAGAGAGAGAGAGAGAGAGAGAGAGACACGCACACACACACACAGTGACTCCAATGAGGATGTGGAGGCAGGAAATGGCTCCATCCATCTTTAATGTTCCCGGGGCTTACATTAGCGGGTGCGTTCCCTTACAGCTGTGACATGGAACATGACTTGCACTATGGGGGCGCCCTGCCTGCGTGCCCCCCGACGACATACAGAGACAGGAGGCAGGAAGCGGCCCGCCACGCTCCACCGTTTGGTGTCCCGACCGCTGCCGCAGCCTATCAGGGGGCGGCATACTCTCTGCTCTCTCTGGTCGCCCTCCCTACATCCACCCCCACCCCCTCTACATACTCGCCAAACTCCATTTTGCAGTTTACCACAGAAGGCAGCGTTGAGTGGCGGGACGGGGTGGAGGGCTGGACGGGGGGGCACATGCCTCTACATTAACACGCATGGGGAAGGAGGGGGGAGGGGGAGGGCTAAGGAAAATAGGACATGGGAGAAGACTGTTTTGTTAAAACAAGCGAACGACAGAAAACGGGGGATGATTAAGTGAGGCTCGGATGAGATGGTACGAAAGCATGTGAGATTAGAACAGGGAATGTGGATTAAGAAGCCAAAGATCACAGGTGAAGCGAGAGAGAAGATTGAAACAATAATAAAAAGAGATCCAAACCATACATGAAAGAGAGAAAGGAATGATGTGCTAGTTGCCGTTGATGGCATATGAAGGTATTTAGATCACTGACCCAATTTCATGCTCGTCTCTCTCTCTCTCTCTCTCTCTCTCTCTCTCTCTCTCTCGCTCTCTTTCTACTAACACAAACACACACACACACACACACACACACACACACACACGGCTCAGTGATGCAGATGCAGCCGCACAACAGGAGGGAAGGATGCACATGGTGTCCAATCAGAATGGTTCGTATTCCATCCAACCTTTTTTTCTCCTTATCTCACTCTCTCCCAAAAACACACTCACACATTTGCACGCACGCACAAACACGGTCTCACACACACACACACACACACACACACAAAACACCCCCTTGCAGTTTCTCTCTACTTCTCCCTTCTCGTTGTATTCATCCGCCCAATCTTGTAACATGACATTTTATCTCTCCCTCAGTATATTTATTCATATGATTCAGTTGATGGTCCTCTCCCCGTTGTATTCCTACAGACATACCGAGAGTACAAAGGCCCGTTGGCTACTCTTGTAAAAGTCCATTTGGGCTCTCCATATTCCATCCCCTATTTTGTTTCTCTGCTGAGTGACTTGACTTAGCGGTTCTGTGGGTAAAATGCCCAAGTTAACACCCGGTGCCTGATCATCCATCACGCTGAAACTCAATACCTCATGCTTCAGCACCGTGCTCCAGTCTTAGTCATAATACGTTATATTTCCATTGCAAAAAAACATACTCACACAAACTCACCCTAGAGCATGTAGCCCTAGGTTCTCCTGAGCGGACCATTACGTGCCCTAACCTCTCAGCGAGAATATCGACAACAACAGAAGGGTAATACGAAGCGAAGCCCTGTTGCAAGGGCAGGACGCAGTAGTGGCGAGGACGTCCGTTTCCGGCCTGAAGGGGACAGCGGATTGGACCCCGCGTGTCACAGGGTCTACCTGGATGCGGGCCTCCTGGAGCCAGACGCACAACCCCGGGGTTCCGGTGTGCGGCTGAACAGGTGTAATCGCGTTTCACGCTCGGCCGTGCTTCTGCCCCTGTCTTCCGCCTCCATCATGAGACGTAAATGTCAGAGGAGAAAGTAAAACCCTCCTGGGGCTGTCAGTGTCGACAAGCAGAAGCCACAAACTAGCGCTCAGCATCTCCCGGCCCTGCTTGTTATTCTACAGCAGAGCCAGGAAATCATATCCCTCTCCCCTGGACGTCCAATGCTTCGGATCGGGTGGAACATTCTCCTTCTCCTCTCGCTCTGTTGACATAGGTCTATCAAGGCTGTATGCTTTTAATTTTTGCACTTTCCTGTTAAGGGGAATATTTAAATTAGATTGCATTGAAGAGCAATTACATCGAAAATGCTCCGCTGATTCAAGAGGAAAAATAGCCTTATAACTTCCAGACACATTAATAGTGATATAAATCATTATGTCCTGCATAAATAGCCTGCCACTTTCAGTTAGTTCAGGTACACGTTATCCAGTGTGTTCTATCTGGTGTCTGTAGTGGTATTGATTGAACAACGGACCACTGTTTGATTATTTCTTCCTCCAGGTGTGTGTAGGAAGTTGCCAGCATAAATTAATGACGTGTTTCAATAGAATCTGATGCAACATTATACATATACCTGCCTCGAACATAATGCACTCCCAGTGTACACTCCTACTCAAAGCTTCCTAAGGAGGTAGGATTTCCCTTGAAACGGAAATCGTGTGAAAGGACACTTGACTTGATTTAACAACACAATTGGAAACTCAAAACATTTCAAGCCTAAAAAACAAAAGAGTTGTTCCACTTTTGAATTTTTTTCTTGTCTTCACACTCCCCCCCGACCCCACTCCCCCAAACACACACACACACACACACACACACACACACACACACACACACACACACACACACACACACACACACACACACACACACACACACACACACACACACACACACACACACACACACACACACTTCCCACTGTGGAGCACGGACCCTGACGACATCACAGATAGCCGTCCCTGTTACCGCCTGTTGTTTCCGTTTCTCAGCGCGTTCATTAGTCAATGAACTGATCAACTAAACATAATCCAATGAGCGCCTCGGCGACGTGGTGGGCTGCTCATTCATAGGGGCTCCTTTCATCACCCCCATCTGGGATCTGCCGTGGTACTGGCCCGTTTGGACCGGCTGGGGGAGGGTGGCGGGGGTTATTTGTCAGTAAATATCAGTCCGATGCAGACAAACACAAATGGCGGGGTCCCGGGCACAGACATAAAGCAAAAAGGAGCATAAAGGCATTTCACAGTTGACTTGTCAGGGCGGGAGGATTAATTGTGCTAGAGTTGACCCCCCCCACCCCCGCATTAGGAGCTTGTTGTGATTAGTAGGAAAGCCATTAATGGTGGAGTGGTGGGATAGACCTTTGCCATAATCATCTCTCTGCATTACATTAGACAACTGGTGGTGCTAACGACAACTTTGCGTGTGTGTATCTGTGTATCTGTGTGTGTGCGCGTGTGTGTGTGTGTGAGGACACGATGCTATGCAAATGCACAGAAACATGACACACAACTGCATCACTGTATGACATAAAGAGACAGTACTCTGGCAATTACCAAGAGGCAGAGATATGTACAGTACAGCAATGTAACAATTCATTCCCCGCCAACGCTGCCTGGAGTATCCTTAGTCTGGGTCCATTCCTTGAGTCATTAACTTGCATCCACTTATCTTTCACCCTCATTCCGTCTCTCCCTCTCTCCCTCTTCCCTCTCCACTCCCCCCCTTTCCCCCTGCGGTTTCTGTCACTCGTTCACAGACGACTAGCCATTACATCTCTATGACCTAAATGTGTCACATCCTTCCCACAATTCCTCTCTCGCTCTCTCTCTTTTGCTCTCCCTCTCTCTCTATGGCTCGCTCTCTCTCACTGCCTCCTCCCCCTCTTCCCATACATCCCTGTTCAGTCCTCTCACACTGTTCTGTAGAAACTGTAATGGTCGTCCTCAGTGAGTGAACTTGCCGACATGCATTGCAAAATTGACTTTTACACATTCTAAATTTCAACGATATGCGCCAGGTGTGTTTCTTTGTGTGTGTGTGTGTGTGTGTGTGTGTGTGTGTGTGTGTGTGTGTGTGTGTGTGTGTGTGTGTGTGTGTGTGTTGTCAGACACAGACACACACACAAACACACACAAGCTCTTAAAATAGCAAACAGCTCCAATATGGTTCCTCCCCCTCCCCCCTTGGCCCCCTCCCCCCTTGGCCCCCATGTCAGAACTGCTGGGGATCAGAGTGACAGCAGCTCGTCTCCGATGGTGACTCAGGGGGGAGAGATCGAGGGGGGCTGACAGCCGGCAAGGTGGGCGAACAACAAGCTCCCGGGTCAGGAACCTGCCATGGTTTCACAGAGTCGATGTAACAGGGGGTAAGACCATTTGACACGATCCATAACTGTGGGGTAGGAATCTGGAGGTACCTAGGCAGGCGGACCCGTTGACGTTGGGCTCGTATCCCTGGTCGCAGATGCATCCTCCGACGGGCACCATCCACTCTCCCTCCGCGTTGCAGTGCATGCGGGGTGCGGTGCCTGTCTGCGGTTGGCTGTGCAGCACGCAGGTCCCGCCCACGGCCACTAGGGCGGTCGGCTCCGCCCCCGATGGCGTGGCCGGGTAGGACGCGAGATAGCGGTTGGTGGCCGGGCAGCGGCGGTAGAATATGGACACGCCCATCAGGGAGACGCAGGCGCCGCTGTCGACGACAGCCAATACGAACCTGAAACGACGACCAGCAGAGAGTTAGCATTAGAGTTAGCATAGAGTTAACATAGAGCATAAGTATCGAGCAATAACATAGAGTTAGCATAGAGCGTTAACATAAAGGGTTAACATAGTGAGGTAGCAGAGAGTAGGGGAGTAATACTTAAAATCAGAAAAGTAAACACAGTTTGTGATGGATTGTAATACGGTACGGCAGAATAAAAAAATGGTGCTGGATTTTGGCAAATTTTGGAGTCACAGTGATATATAACAGTGATACTGTATTTTAGTGGGACTTAATTACATGTTTTTGTTTGAGTGATGCCAGCGGGGGCTGAACCTTACCATTGTTACTATCTTACTAACTCTCCCAACAGCCTACAACCAAAAAATGTCAACCAACTCAGATACAAAGAAATAACTAAAGAAGGAAGGAATTGACGTACAAGCTCAGATGATGGAAAAGGTGTGTTCTTTCATAACTTTCAAATTTGTATATTTTCAGTCCATTATATCGACTGATGCAATTCCCATTGTCTTTTTACAGCTAACCTTTATTCATGACTATAAAGATCATCAGTTTATTATTGTCATTGTGTCAACCCTAGGGGCTCCCTCACTGCAGCACAGATAGAGCTGCAGTGTGCTTATCAGCCAAAGGGATCAGTAAGGAGAAGGAATGCATGACGCCTACACCTACTCCCTTTAAAGGAGAGACGTAAAATAGTAGAAATGAAGAACAAAAATATACTCTTTCATGTTAGGGCAGACGAAGGAACGGAGCCTTTGATACCATAGTTTATAAAGATTGATATGTATGAATATATATGAGTACCGTTGTACCGAACAGAACCGGAAACCGTGAACCGAACGGTGTCGCACCTGAACCGTTACTCTCCTAATAGACTTAGCATAGAAAGTTAGCATAGTGAGCTAACATAGTGAGTTAGCATAGAGAGGTATAATAGTGAGTCAGCTGACAGTTAACATGGAGAGTTAACACAGTGAG
>NC_044058.1:6241227-6251227 GCF_902167405.1 Gadus morhua
TCGACACACACACACACACATACACACACATGTATATAGTCACACTCAAACCCCAAAGCACACACACAAACAGACACACAAACATACACACACATACACACCAAATACAACACAGACACATATGAAACCTTGATGCATAAATGTGCTTAATGCACACTAGTCCACACAAAACACACAGAGAAACTGAAACAAAGGAGAAGACGAGAGAGGGAAACCAAACAATTGGACGAACGAGGCGGTTTCCTAGACGATGTCAAGGCATTTGAGAAAGGGAGGGGGGTGGGGGGGAGGATCAGGTAGATGGGAGCAGATATGGTGAATGAATAGAAGAATGAGAGCATGGGTGCTGCGTCTGCTGCCAGTGAGGAGACAGGGAAGGTCACACACAGCCGAGGAGGCTGGGACGCTCACAAGGAGCCCAGATTAGAAGAGGGACAAGCAGTAGCAGCCACAGCAGCAGCAGTGTTTAAAGCCTGGTGGTCGGTTACTCAGAGGAGAGGAGACGGTGGGGAGGCGGGGGAGTGGGTGAGGAGCACGGACCCAACAAGGAGCAGCCAAGACGGGAGGAAAAAATAAATATCCACTGAGCCTCCAGCCAAACACAAGAACAAACGATGAAGGAGGGTTAAAGAATCTCTGTGTCCCTCTGTCCCTATCTCTCTCTCTCTCTCTCTCTCTCTCTCTCTCTCTCTCTCTCTCTCTCCCTCTCTCTCTCTCTCTCTCTCTCTCTCTCTCTCTCTCTCTCTCTCTCTCTCCCTCGCTCTCGCTCTGTTGCTCTTTCACTCTCTCTCTCTCTCTCTGTTGCTGCCTCACTCTCACTCTTGCTCTCTCTCGCTCTCTCTATTGCTCTATTGCTCTCTTGGTCTGTCTCACTTTCTCTTTCTCTCTCTCTCTCTCTCTCTCTCTCTCTCTCTCTCTCTCTCTCTCTCTCTCTCTCTCTCTCTCTCTCTCTCTCTCTCTGAATCTCACTCTATGTCTGCTGGACTCGGCCCTCCCATGGCTTGGTGCCCCCGGGTCAAGTCACCATACCTCCTACTCAGAAAGCCTTTTCATCTATGAAACAGGAAATAGTGCATGCAAAACGCGTACAGAGACTGAAGCCCCCCCCAGCCAGCCCCAACCCACCCACGCGCACACACACACTCACACACACACACACACACACACACACACACACACACACACACACACACACACACACACACACACACACACACACACACACACACACACACACACACACACACACACAAACAAACTAGCCAGCTGGCTGTATGTGAAGCTGTCCTAACGAACAACAACCCTGACCTTTACTAAGTACAGAGGACGTTTAAAGCAGCTATCTGCAGACCTTCCATGGAGTAGGTAGCGTAGCGCAATGCTAGCTGATACATGTACTTTACCGTCAGCTGACAGATGTGGCGGATTGGAAAGTGTGTCAGCGTGCGTGTGCATGTGCATGTGTTATGTCCCCTTTTCAGCTCACACGCATGATTAGAAATAGACATGATGTCTTTCGACGTATTTACGGGCAATTACTTAGTGTAGACCGCCGTGGTTTCTCCCCTTAGTCAGCTGTGATATGTGCCATGCTCCAAATTACTTTATTAGGGCCCCTATTTTTGCTCACACCATTATAACATCCATGTATATGTTGTATCTCTACATAGTTTGCATTCATTTCTTCATAATGTACTTCAGCAGGCACTGGAAACATGTGGTCGTTGTTTGTTTAGTTCTCAGTGCCAGCGTCTTTACATCATGCCATTCCATAAAGCTTACAGATGTATGTACTGTGAGTATCCCCAGCCGGCCCGGTCAGTGCCAGCCTGGTGACAGTGTGAAGGAAGTTGGTAATATGGAGAGGTAGGCGTGTCCCGGCCGCATTAGGGCCCAGCCTTTCACAGATGAATGATTTTAACTGACCCAAGATTTGACCCAAGTCTAGTCACGCAAACACATGCACACACATTTGCGCATGCTTACACACACACACACATGCCCCCACCGACACACACACACACACACACGCACGCACACACACACACACACACACACACACACACACACACACACACACACACACACACACACACACACACACACACACACACCTTTGCTGACATGCCCACACACACACACACAAACACACACACACACACACACACACACACACACACACACACACTGATATGCACACACACACACACACACACACACACACACACACAGTCAGTCTATGTCGACACTCATTTTAGTATTATAACATGGAATTCCACCTATAAGATGGTATGTGCTTCATGATTGGTTACTTGGTTGCTGTCTGGCCGCTTGGTTCACATGGGGATTGTTGCCGTGGTGTTAGTGTGTGTGCAGGTCTCACCCCCGTGTCTGGATAGGTGGTCCAGCCCAGCTCTGAGGTAGACTCTGTAGTGTCCAGCAGCATCACTACAGGAGAACGAGAGAGAGAGAGAGCGAGAGAGGTTGTTCATTGAATACAAAGAGAAGAGAGACTGCATTGTAAATGTAACACCACACTGCATAGTTCTGTGACTCAACCACAAAGCTTTCCACTCAACTGAGGCTCCAGATGATCCACAAAACTCGAAGCCAACCTAAAACAGATTCCTAAAGCATGTCTTCAAATACAATCCTCTCTCAAATCCCCACACCAAGCCTTGTGAACCAGAATATGAATCATGGATACCCACACCAGCGATTGATCAATATCCATACACTATTCTCTATAGGGTCTCCTCTAGTGATTGTAGACGTGAACCTTTTATTTCTAGTGAATGCACAATAATCTTAGAATATAGAAAATGGTCGATGGATTTACCGCCTCACTGGTTTTCTAATCTCTTCGCCTCAAGTGCACCCAAGTTGAATAACACCCAAATTAGAACTTAAACTGAAATACAGAGAACCAACACTTGTACACATTTCTGCCTTTGACTCTGCATGTTTTCCCACTCACAGTGTTGGTCTTTTTAAAAGAATGAAGAGAAGAGAAGATCTCGGGAGAAAGGAAATTACACTGACGACGTCTTTGTAATTTTCCTGCTACATGACAACTTTTAGACACACTGCATCTGCAGATCAAGAACTCTCCATCAGTGCTCTGCCCACCACGTC
This sequence comes from Gadus morhua, assembly GCF_902167405.1. Taxonomy (NCBI): domain Eukaryota; kingdom Metazoa; phylum Chordata; class Actinopteri; order Gadiformes; family Gadidae; genus Gadus; species Gadus morhua. The sequence goes on from NC_044058.1 coordinate 6,244,363, forward strand.
CTTTTATTCAGGCTTAACGTGTGCTAAGTACAGTCGCGGATTGAAGCCAGTGATTAAAGACTAACACGAAGTTAGCCGAGCTCGGAGGACACACAAAGGCCCGACACACAGGGGTCTGAGGGCAGCATGAATAGGGTTAATATGGAAAACACACACTGTCTGGTTTCATCAGGCACAATGCTAATCAGCTCACCCCGTTAGGAAGCTGTCTCACACGCAACCATATGCACACACACACCCGCAAGCATACAGGCATCCAAGAACAAAGAACCACAAACTCACACACACCAACACAAGCATAGAGGCATTCAGTGACTAAGGCCCACATGCCCACGACACACACAAATAAACACACACAAATAAACACACACAAATACACACACACACCCATACACACAGATGCATAAACACACATGCGGGCAAGCACAACATAACATACACACATTGTCAAACACACACAAAAAAACACATGAGTAAATATCCTAGAGGAGTCCTCGGGCATATCTGAAAACGATGCAGCCATTGCCTTTAGTTTACACATTAATTCTCATTTGCTTTTATTATGATGTTTGGTTTTTATTGATATATATATACACATGATTTAATTTTGGACTCTATCTCTCTGACAACCAGAAACACAATATATAATCAGAGATTATAACCCTCATAGAATGAGGAAAGAAACCGCCGCAGACTACCCAACATTAGTGACCGATGGAAACGGCCCTGCATTGCTCCCCCCCGCTCCCTGTTTGTGTCTCTCTCTCTCTTGTGTTTGTTTGTGTGTGTTTGTGTGTTTGCGTTTGTGTGTGCTCACTTTCTCTTGATCTGTCTCTCTTGTCTATACACTCTCTTCAGTTCCTACATCCTTCCTTTCCGACGGTAAACATGAAATAACCAACAAGGGATGGATGCCACTGTTTGTGGCATATGACATCAAATCCATTTCCCCCCTAGCCGCCCACCCCCCCAGTCGGTGTCCACCCTCCACCAGCAGCCTGCCCTCAGACAGCGCTGACCAATATTTTTCGGATTATTTTCACAGATGGAGACCCCAGTAAATCTCTCTCAAACAATCCCCCACCAGCTTCCCCTCCTGTTCTATTGTGAGTGCGTGGTCTGCTCAACCAACCTCAGATTAAAACCCCTCTGATGAGTTGTAAATCACTTTGTAAAACAGGTTTTAAAATGTACTATGAATACATTGAATAAAGTATATTATTATCATTTGTATTATTATTCTCGTTAATACTGTTGTAAATATACGGGCATAAGCAGTACACCAATGGGGCTGGACAGGAGAAAAGTAAGCTCAGCAGTTAGGAAGATGGAGTTGATTACATTTTGGAGGATAAAACGATCCAACAAGAATAACTTGTTTTGGTACCGTTATCCAAACTTTATTTGTATAGCACCTCTCCAACAAAGGCTGCCTAGGTGGCCTCCCAAGGCCAGATCTCAACAGGTGCAGAGCCCCATTGGGTTTATAGCGTGCTATGTGCTTTGTTCAGGGTCGTCAGGGGCTTGGTAGGGTTGGAGGCCTACACACTGTTTGGTATCACTGTATCTGATGATCCATGGTGATCTATGATTTGATGTCTTAAGTTTTACACTGTTTAGAATAAATTATTTACAATTCAACATCATTTAAATGTCAAAGTTAACTCGTAGCCTTCTGGGTAGAAGCTGAAGGTAACAACACCCAATAAAAATGTATGTGTATGTATGTATTTCCAAATAATCAGTTATTTTTAAATGGTGAGATTGGAGTGAGTGAAGAAAGTTTCAACATTTAAAAGCATATCCCTTTAGCTTATCAAAGTATAACCCTTTATCTTATCCAAAATGTGTACTGATGGGAGCCTCAGCTGGAAGTTTTCTTATGGGCTGTCCTCTGCCGTACAAAACATCCTCTGCTGTCCTGCTGCCAAAGCCATAACGGCATCAGACTGCTTATAGATTGGCTGCTGAAGATCACTGCGACTGACTTGGAGCACATTGTGTGCCCTCCTCTTCCATCCCAAAGTTACACACACACTCTCTCTTTGACTATCATCATTTTCAGTTTTATCATATGATTCACTTTCAATATGATCAAAAATCTTCGATAAATAAAAATAAATATTTTATTATTTACTATAGGGTTAAAATGTGGGCCAATGATAACTTTACCGTACATGGTAACCTCATTAAGAACCGTCCTATAAATATCACAAGAGAAGCCCCAACGCTGCACACAGAGGAAGGAATACACACAAAAAAAGACGTGTCATTTTAAATTCAATTAACTTTCTGCTTTGGGGCAAAGTCATGTATAAATGATGCACCGTAACTAAGCGACATGAATATTAATACCTCGACATTTTAGCTTTTTATCCTGTGTGTGTGTGTTTGTGTGTTTGTGGAGGGGGACAGCCCATTTTTCTTCAGTAAACCTTACCCAAACATATTCGGTGCATAACAAGCACATATTTGTTATTCTGCTCATGTACCAAGCTCATGCGGCATATTCTGAAGGAATATCTTTTCAAAACGTATTCCTTTCCAACCCCCCACATTTCATGGGACAAAATAGGAAGATCAAATTATGAGAGGTTTCTTCTGGCGTGATGGAGCTTCAGGCAGACCCCATCTGAAGAGCGAGCGCTAACAAACCGCTAGCACTGGACACACTCAAAGTTTGTCCCTGACAGTTTGGAGAACTGCTGAGTCCACAATTGAGACCTGAGTGCTGTTTTCATGCATAGTGCTCCCTCCCTCCCTCCCTCCCTCCCTCCCTCCCTCCCTCCCTCCCCCTCGATCTCCTCTTCCATCCACTCCATCCTTCGCCCCGCTCTCCTAACACCACAGTCAATACCCTCTGTCCCCCTGTCCCCCGGTCCCCTCTCTCTCTGTGTATTATTAATCTATTAAGTGAAAGGAAATCCTGCCATCTCTGTACCTTAAACAAGGAGCTACGTCAGGCATCCATTATTGATCTTGGCCTGCAGTGTTTATTGTGAAGGGGGGCAGGGACACCATGAGGAACGAGGGTGACTTTAAAAGCATATGCTCTTTCAGCCAACTCCCTGACCTGGATCCCCCAGGTGTTGAGGAAGGGGAGGGCTGGAGGGATGGATGGATGGATGGATGGACGGACGGATGGAGGGATGGAATGGGTGATGGGAGAGGATGAAAGAGCATATATTTCCTTTATCTCCTTTATGCCTTCATGCTTTTATCTTCCAGTATGCATATCAATTGCCTCTTTCTCTCTGTCTCGCTCTCTTGTTCTCTGTCTCTGGCTCTCTCTCTTTGTCTCTCCGTCTCTTGCTCTCTCTCTTCTCTCTCTCTGGCCCTCTCTGGCGCTCTCACTCTGTCCATCTCTCTCTTTCTGTCTATCTCAGTCCCTATGTCTCTCTTTCTCTCTGTACTTGGAGAGTGTGAATGCTCTTTGCTGTGTGAAGGACATGGGCTGCTTCATTGTTTTGCCTGTCGCTGCTGCCAATGGAGTGTACTCTTCAGTTGAGTGACCCTCACAGCTCTCTCCCCCCTCTCTCTCTCTCTCTCTCTCTCTCTCTCTCTCTCTCTCTCTCTCTCTCTCTCTCTCTCTCTCTCTCTCTCTCTCTCTCTCTCTCTCTCTCTCTCTCTCTCTCTCTCGTTCTCTCTCTCCCAACCTCTCTCTCTCTCTCTCTCCTTCTCTCTCTCCCACCCTCGCTCTCTCTCTCTCCACCCACCTGCCTGTCGATCTGCTGAGTTAAGTGTCGCACTGGTCTGCACATCATGTTTGAAAGTCAACATGCTTGTCACTTAACAGCCAAAGGAGTTGCCACACCATTAATATTAATGCGTCTTTGCGGTGTGGGTGTGTGTGTGTGTTCATGTGTGCGTGTTTGGCTTTGTGAAACATGCCATAACACCTCCATAGAGACGCAGGTAAACACAATGAATGCTGTCAATGGCACGCCTGCTCCTTGCACGCATACAGGCACAAAACCTGCACAGGCATGAGGTAATGCTTTCACACACAAGCACAAACACACACGCATGTTGGGATGCACGCACGCACACACAGAAACACCACACAGAAATACACTCAAACACACACAATCAGGCACCGACAAGCACACACAAAAAATAACACACACACACACACACACACACACTCAAACCCACACAAAGGACACATACGAACACACACAGACAAAACCACAAACACACGTACACACAATCACACACACAAAGTGCAAGCCTGTATGCCGTGGTCATTGTGTTTTGCCTTGTGTCCATTAATTAACCCATCCATCCCCACCCATTCTTAATGTGTTCCAGATGCACCCGCCCACCACCACCAGCACAACCTCCACCGCTACCAGCAGCACTAGCGACCCGACCCCGCCCAGACTCAGGCTTCACCTGACCCCACCCACAGACAGTCAGCCAAGGGCAGGACTTACCCCAAACCAGCCTCTTCCACAACCGCAGGGAGAGAGTGATGCACAGAGGCAGGGGACAGGGGGAGGAGTGGGAGGGGGAGACAGATGCAGGAGGAGGAGAGGGGGGGGGGGGGGGGGGGGGGGGGGGGAGGGATGAGGAGGAAGAGGAGCGAGGAAGGAAAGGGATTAGCATGGTTCCAGAAATAAGCCTGCACACGTCAAGGGGAGTTATCAAAACTTCTGTTGCCTTGGCGCTGAATACGAACCGATGAGCAAACAGTACTTAAGCCTGGGATAGAGGGTGGACCTGTAGTGAAGAAACTTCAGTCTCTGCAGCCCTCCCCCCCCCCCCCCCCCCCCCCCCCCCCCCCCACACCTCCGCATGAAGCAGTGGAGTTTCTCAGATCATACTTTGACATGAAAGCATGCGTTAAGCATGACACCCAGGCTGTGTCTCTTTGAAGGCAGCGACAGCCATGTCATCACTGGCAGAGGACGGCTCCCGTAGGAAAATAAATCCCCTTGTCACCCCGTGTCACACGGCCACCCTGCTCCCCTCGGGGGGGCTTTCTCCCTCCTATCACAAAGCGCCAGACATGCGATTCATTGGAGGCCAACGTGACCTTTGTGACGGTGCCAGCTCATGTTAAAGCCCTGAAAGGCTTCTCCGTCCGATTGATGAAATAAATGAAATGACCCAAATTAATTAATGAAAAAGAAAGAAACACATAGAAAAGCCCACTTGGCTGGAGCCGTGGTCTCCTGCTCTGAAAGGGCTTTCAGTTCACACTGACTAAATAAATAAACTCTAAATAAATAAAATGCAATTAAAAAGTAATAGAAAAACAATTACTAAACTAACAACTGAATGCCCGGTTAGGCTGAGACTGCATTTTGGGTCTCGTCGTGTTGCTGCTCCCATCCCCACGGTGTTCGCCCTCGCACTGTCTACCCCGGGACTACGGCCCACGGGAACCAGCCATCTCTGAGTGCTCTCCCACCGCTCCCCACGAGCCAGCCGCCCCGCCGCAGTGAGCCAGGCGGCCTCTCGTGCCGGGACACGCCAGCCATATCAGTATCACACCTTCTCTCTTTCAGTGGCCCTGAAAAGACAGCTTATAACACCCGGAGCAGGTCGCTGATATCTGCCTAATTGAGGGACTGAGTCGTGACAACTGGCAACAAAGGCAGTAAAAAACATGGAAAGTGAAATAAAAACCATTACAATTTAAAACATGGCTTACGGTGCTAATGGTAGCATGACGCTGATAAACTACCTGTAGCCCAGCCTGGTCTCCAGCCATATAAATAAAGAAGAGTCATTATGTTTGAATTGGTTAATGCATTTGCCTGTCTAATTTAGGCCCATATTGGAGTAGGCTATGCATGATTGAAGTGTAAGTAATGTATGACCAAGTTATTTTTACAGCACTCGCATACACACACACACACACTCACTCACCCAAGCACGCACGCACCCATGCACGCATGCACGCATGCACGCACACACATACACCCGCACACACAGACACATAGACATACACACACACACACACACACACACACACACACACACACACACACACACACACACACACACACACACACACAGACACACACACAAAAACATGTATCAAGCTGTCCATGTGAATTACTCTAATAGAACATGGACATCAGGGTTATCACCAGGGTCATCACCCCCAAGAGCCGCAACCCCGGGAACCATCTTCATCAACCCAGATTCAATGATTCAGACAGAGGCCATGTGTGACATCATCGTCACCCATGAACTACAATGCATGTGGGTGTAACGTTACACATTCAGGACATGTACACGTTCAACTGGTTGTCCTGTGAAAGTGATAAACGATACGTCCCCATTTGATTCACACGCTGCCAGACGGCCACCCACACACACACACACACACACACACACACACACACACACACACACACACACACACACACACACACACACAAACACACACACACACACACACACACACACACACACACACACACACACACACACACACACACACACACACACACACACACACACACACACACACACACACAGACAGACACAAACACAGGGATGCTTATCTCTGGTGTGCTCTTGAGTGACACATAGCCAGCAGAGTCCAGGCTTTATGTAACCATAGGCTTAGCGAATGACACACAAAGCACTGCTGGAAGTCTGTAAATATGCAACGTTTCGGATAGTGAGAGAAAGAGGTATCACATGTTACAGGCATTTCACACACTCATATCCATATCACAGCATTCTCCAATGGCACCCATCTAGATAACTCCTTCTTGTTTTGTTCATGTGTGGTATTACATCAACTTCCTTGAGCTTTTTGGTTAATGCTGTTTAATGGCAAACTCTCTCTTGGCCACCGACCCTGTGTGGCCCCTCTGTGTGTGTGTGAATCTCCTGCTCTCTC
>NC_044058.1:6256227-6291227 GCF_902167405.1 Gadus morhua
AGTACTATGTCGTATTCTGAGTTCAAAACAGCTGCAGGAAGAAACCGAGACACAAAGTATGTGTTCTGTGTTGGATTTAATGATCTGCCATTTAAATATGTTCTTTGTGTTTAATTGATTTATTCATGGCTTCAACATACATTATCCCACAGTTAAGAATTGATATGTAATCTTCAATCTGTAAGATTTATTGCAACTTGATCAAGCATGTTGGGTACACCCTGGGAACAATAGATTACAAAACGTTACAAATGTTAATACCATTTAATACAGGATTAATATTTCTGTCATTCTTCCGCAATCTATATTTGAAAGTGGAAGTCATTGGAAAAACACATGAACATAACAGAGTCTATGTTGTGGAGACCTATACAGTACCATAGTAACATTCAGTAGTATAAGAGTGCAAGAAGGATGAAAAACAAAGGCAGGTCATATCAATGACTAAAGATTAATTACAACAGCCAACAGCGCCCAAAAAACATGTGGAAAAAGGCAGAACCCACACTTAAATGATTCACAATCATCAGACAACAATCATGCTAAAAGCCGTAATACTCGATGGGCAAGTGATGAAATTAGATTTTAATGTGCGTCTTTCTAAATGTAGAACTAAGGCATATAGACTAGTGATGGGTCGTTTGCGGCCGAATCAGTTCAAATGAACGAATATTTAACAAGAATGAATCGAACTGATTCTTCTCTCTCATTCATCTCTTTCGCTCTCAGACTCGACTCCTCCCAGACCCAACTCCTCCCAGACCCACTAGTCGCTGAGTCGCTGTTCGTTCACTGACTGTGAGTGGTGAAGAGGAACCGACTGAGAGACCTTACGACTCACGAGAGCCAGCCAATCATATGCTGTTCTAGGACTGAGTCTAGGACGCTCTCGTCGAATTCTAGCCAATGAGAGACAGGAATCAACCGTTTTCTTGAAAAACAACAACAAATGGGCTTAATGAGCGAGCGTACGATAATACGATTAAATATCAGTGAAATGGTAAATGCATGCCGTCTTTGTATTTTCTGTGTCATGCCAGATTAATAAAATATTAGAATGTCGCGTCAATCTCGTCAAAAACGCACGCGACCCGGGACCCCCACCGTGGTGGATCTTGATAGATTCTTGAGTGGGGGTGGCTATCTTCACAATAGTGTTGAGTTACTTTTAACCCAAGAAAAATCAAATATGCCCCAAATAAACACAACTGTACATAATTTACTTTTGAACTCCATCATTGCTAAATCAAGTCTATTATCTTGCTGATATGTTAAACATCCAATAATGAACTACACCCCCCACCCCCATCCCACTGAGTTTGGTTTGTCTAAGTCCTCAGCTGAAAGGATCTTAGTTGTAATGTTGTGTTGATTGATGACCGACTTGAATGATCGTTTGAGAATGAGAACGAGGGAAGAGCTGAGTCTGACTGACTCAGCTACCGGAAACGCGACTAAACGAACAAACAAACAAACGATTCTGAACGATTCTTCTTGGGGAACTGACCGACGTCAACTGAATCAAGGGAAAGAATCATGAAATCCATCACTAATATAGACTAATAAAATGTCCCCATCTGCACAAACATTGAAAAAGGCGCATGTCTCCTGTCTTTAAGCAAACAATCAAGATCCATCCCTTAAAAATAAACAGATAACCATCTCAAACGACACCACTCGTGTTTTTATTAACACTTGTCCTGTAGTTCTTATTTTGCAAAGGGTTCCTTAAAAAAACTGAATTTAAATGTTTACTTTAATCTTAACGATATATAAGAATTTCTTCTTAATTCAATTCCTTATGCACTGTATTTTCCAGATAGGATTTGTATTCATATTTGATTTATTTTGCCTTGTGTTCTTCAATAATTATAACAAACGCATGGTACTGTTAGTTAGAGTGAATTCTTGATTTTTAAACATGAACTAAATACATGCCCTATTCCGATACGATGTGTTGCACAATAGAGAACCACATTTCACGCCCAATAGGAACGGTTGCGTCAGATGGACATTCTTATATTACCAGACATTGTATTGGTTTTATTTCCTCAAACAGGCTTGGTCAGGCAGGCTCTACAATGGCAGTGCTAGTCTCCATGCCCTTGGAGACCAGCAGTAGTTCAGACAATAAAAACACTGTTACCACAACTGTTTGTATCACGTAACAGGCATCTCTACAGCAGACCGCAGAGTTCAAACAGAGCGCACAAAGAAATCAAACAAGGACTGACTATCTCTGAGATTAGTTTTGTCATGTTTTTGTCGTTCTGTGCATATACTTCGTCTGGAATTATTTTGCTTTTACTTGAATGACGGTCTGGTACTGTGACACACACACTTGCCGTCTTGGATTGATAAAGTTGATAAAGTCCATTTTTATCTCATACTGGGAGTCAGTGCCGTCACAAAGTGAAATAATGACATGCGGATAAGAGGTACACAAGAAAAAAGAACCCTAACCCTAACCCTAGAGAGAGTACTTTTCTGTTGTCTACGTCTTGCCGTCGGACTACTGAATGTCAAGGCGAACCCTTCTGTGGATGACAAGGTTGCAAATTATGTTTTTGTAGGTTAAGCTAATGGGCTTTTCTAGCTTGACCTTAATACAGACCACTGCCCCAAATCCTTTACTCCATTACCATCAAAACACACACACACACACACACACACACACACACACACACACACACACACACACACACACACACACACACACACACACACACACACACACACACACACACACACACACACACACACTCTCACAGTTTGGCACCAGAGTTGAACACGGAACACAGCCTGATCCTCTTAAATAAATACTTGGAGCAATGGCACTTGCAAGGTCAACTAAGATTAGGCAGTAATAAGTCAAATATTGTGACATTAGTAACAGTCAAAATGTCCTCGTTTAATGATGATGCTTAGCTAGAAAAATAAATAATAATTATTTTCAAAAATATAGATTTCCAAAGACTGGCCCGTGTTTCAAATACAGACACAATGCCAAAATGAATAGACTTTTCTCTTGATTCCTTTCCACTAAGATGCTCTTAGTGGAAAGGAAAGTTTTGCAACAATTACTATCATAAAAAAACCCTCTTGTGAACAATTTACTATTTAGTTTTCATCCAAAGTGACAAAGTGGATTTCTATTTAAAACATGTCATTAATGAGCAGCTAAGTCGTTAGGGCATCTTGCTCAAGGACACCTACAGGTAGACCGCGGCCATCGGGCATCGAACCCAGACCCCTTCGGGCTCGGAGTCGAACCCCCAAACCGCCAGACTATAGCTGCCCCCCCGTTCCCCATCCTGACTATTCTGTAGCTTGAAGGTTGAACCACACCACCGCTGTGCAAACAGAAAGCCCTCCATCCCCTTAAACTCTAGTCCTAAGTCTCGTCCTCCTCTGCAGCCTCCCGTCCCCGCCCGCGGCCCTAAGGAGCTCCGGCCTTATCCATGGGGAGGCTGAACATGGGAACCTTCTCCGTGGGGGAGAGGGGGGTGGCGCCCTTGGTCTCAGGCACTGGCAGACCTAGCCCCACCTCGGAGGGGCTCTGCGGGGAGGCGGCGCTGGTGGCGAAGGCCTGGGCGATGTCGTCGAAGGTCCGCCCCTTGGTCTCGGGCACGCGGAGGTAGGTGAAGATGAAGAAGAAGATGAGCAGGATCATGAAGATGATGAAGACGTACGGGCCGCACAGTTCCTAGGAGAGAGAGAGAGAGAGAGAGAGGGAGAGAGAGAGAGAGAGAGAGAGAGCGAGAGCGATACAGAGGGGGGGGAGAGAGAGAGAGAGAGAGAGAAAATAGACCAAGAGAGCGAGTGAGTGAGAAAGAGGGAGAGAGAGAGACAGAAAAAGAGTGAGAAGAGAGAGAGAGATGAATATTAGCATTAAGCTTTTGATTAAAAAAGGCTACAATTATTATGCCAATGTAGCAGGTACCAACATTTACTTTACAATAAGGGCGAGTTGCTAACATTCCGACCATTACATCACAGTCGGTACATGCATGGAACCAATCCATTACCTCCAACTTAGGGAAGCCTAAGCCAACCAGGAAGTTGGCAGTCCAGTTGGAGAAGCCGGAGACGGCCATGGCGGCCGGGCGCGGGCCCTGGGAGAAGAGCTCTGCCACGATGAACCAGGGGATGGGGCCCGGGCCCATCTCAAAGCTGGCCACAAAGCCAAACACCGCCACGATGGCCAGGTAGCTCAACGACTGGATGGTTTTCTGCTCACAGAGAGAGCATGGGGTTTGTGTGTGTGGTTGGGTGTGGGTGTGTGTGTGGTTGGGAGAAGGGGGGGGGGGTGTTAAGGGTGGTGTGTTTGTATGGGTTAGGGAGAGGGGCAAAAATAGACAAAAGAAGAATTGAATAAAGGGGGACATTTACTAATTGTTTTAATTTTACAGTGTTGCTGGGTGGTGGTTACTTACAACCAGAGACAGGGAGATGGTCATCAGGAGGGCGCTCACGGCCATTCCAGCCAATCCAATCAGGTGTAAGGTCCTTCGACCCGCCCTTTCCACCAGGAAGAGCTGTTGACACAATAATACACTTATTATCATCACAGCCCTCACCAATTCCCATGTACAAACTTTACCAAGTACATTAAGAACCCTGCTTTCGGTTCAAAGTGTGTTTTCCTTCCATTATTTTGCGTCATGATCAATGTTCACCAAAAGGCTTCTCTCACGGAAACTTTAACCACAATGGAAACTTCTAAAGCATTGTTTCAGAAATACACGTTTTTGCCCGTTCACACATCAATGCAGTATTTTCAGATTCATTTAGGGTATTTTTGGTGGTTTAAAATGCCATTTTCCTGGGCTGGAAACCAACAACTGAACGGGGCAGAGTTAGGCCAGGGTCCCTTCTTTGTTACTGAGATATCCTACCGATTCAAAAGAGAAACACATTCCAAAATGAGTTGTAACTTTCAGAGGAAGTAAACATTGGTGTCATCCCACTGTGAAAAGTTCCCTAGTAGTGATTCATGAGTTCACTGCTGATTACGTGATTACAGCCAAAATTGAGGAGAAGAAAATAAAATCAGGTATGCATTTGTCCAGCATTGTGTAGACAAGGCCATACACGACCACCAAGAAACACATTGAGTCCACATTGACTGGAGACAGAAAAACTAACAGGTTGCTCACCGAGACCACAGTGAACACGGTGTTGACCACGCCCGCTCCTATGGTAGCATAGATGGGTTCAGCTACACCCGCTGTTTCGAATATACCTGTGGAGTAATAAAACACCTGGGAGAGAGAGAGAGAGAGAGAGAGAGAGAGAGAGAGAGGGAGGAAGAGAGAGATGAAGGGAGAGAGAAAAAGTGAGAGAGAAAAAGAGAGAGTCGCTTGTAAATCAACAATGCGTAAGTAAAACAATCCATTGAACACTGTTCATTTTATGTTTTATCCAGAGGCTGTGAGCTGTTGTCACTACTATCGGGGGATGGAGTGAGGCAGATGAGCATGAACAATGGGTGTCTCCGTACCCCCGGGCTGCGGCAACCTCACTTTGATTGCGAGGCCCAGTCCCACTGCCGCTAACACCGTTTGTCAGCCAGCGGAAGTGACCTTATTAACACACAATCATTGAAACACTTCCTTTACCCTCGACCTTTGAGGCTGCGCTCCTCCTAGTCAACTCTTTCTCCGGGCGAGGACGAGCCAAGTAACGTGTGAAAATTATTTGTCATGATGACAAATTGTAGTTCCAGTTTAAATGAGAAGAACAATGCTTTTGCGGAACAATTACAGGATATGACTGATATGGTTTTTTTGAACTAAATATTGTGGTAAGCATACTGATAGGGCTACGATTGAAAGGTCAATGATATACATGACAATTATTTGCGTAGGGCAGTTAGTAGAAGAGTACATGCATAGATGCATGCATGTATACAATTATTTATACACATATATATATAAATGTATATATGCATGTATCTATGTGTGAGAAGGTGAAATCCTCCCCCTTCTCACTGTCTCACATTAGAGAAATGATTATTATTATTATTATTATATTGTGTGTGTATATATTATATTGGGCTGGTGTAAGATTGGTCTTCCGTCCTGGTAGGGGGCAGTATGCTAAGGGATCTTAGGATCAGAGTATCAGGGAATAGCCCAGGGGGGTGTTGATAGAAACAGCTGTTTTGTAAATATCTTTAGGTTGTGCACAGGGTGTGGGTATATATGTATTTGGTGGTTGCTTATTTAGTGTCATGTTTATTTAGTATTCACACAATGTACTTTCTGTTCAGTTATGTTGGATTGGTAGCTTTAGATAAATAATGTTCCCCAACTAATGGTCTGGCCCATACGGCCGTGATTGGTCCAATTGCCATTTCCCTATTTAAGGGCTTTCTCATTTGGTGTTTGGGGCGGAGGGTAGGTGCTGGCTTGATGTGAGGCCAGTGCTAGTAACACTATGCTAGATTCATGTTAGGCTATGCTATGTTATATTTTCTTAGTTTATGTTTGCTGACGGATGCAGTCATTTCCTTTTCGTTTGAAACGTTGCTCTATTCTTTGTGAATGTTTTGGAGACATTAGAACTTCACTTTTTCTTAGTCCTCAGTCCATTGCCCTCATTTTTTGCCCACACTCGGAATTCCCAGTTGGCCGTATCCCAGATACGTGGGCGACCACGCCGGTCCCTCACACTATGAATTTACTCTTCTGCTAACTGGCCTATGCAAATCAGTATAGATATAGAGATATATAAAAACTATGCCTGCATACATATCAACTAAACCATGCATATATCTTTGCATGTACTCTTCTGTTAGCCTCCCAGTGCTTTGTTAATCCTTTCCATGTGTATCTGTGACTATGTATAACTGCTCCCTGGCCTCAGGTCTCCTCCCCGTCCTCCTCCACTCACTGCGTTGATGCCGGACAGCTGCTGGGAGAGCTGCAGGACGATGGCGATGATCAGGGGCTGGCGGTACACTGGCGAGCGGAACAGCTCCGGGATGGTCACCTTCTTCTCCAACGCCATCTTCATCCCCTCCTCCTTCATCTCCTGGAGGTCATCTGTGACGTCCTCGGTGCCACGGAGACGCACCAGGGCTGGGGGACGCCAACCAATAATGTGCAGGAGACGGAGAAGAACGTTTGCAGAGTTTAATCGAGGGAAGCCAACAGTTCTTGGTGTTTCCAGTTATGTTTTTCCTCTGACAAGATTTAATCTCTGCATTTCCATCGTCTCCAAAAAAATGCACATTTGGAGCCAGTTAAAGATAAAATGGTAAAAATCGGACCAATGATGCAGATTTCTCGTGGAAACAGAGTTGTTTTTGCAGGCGTTTTATAGCATATGAAATAGAATTCTCTTATGATAGATTGGTGAGCGTGACTCTTTAGGTAAGTTGAAGGTTTAACTTCATCGAAGGTCCTCAAGCTACCCCTGGTGTTGCTCCACTCTCATCGCTGAATAACATAACATATAGAAGATATGATTCCTGAAGTATATCTAAAACCCTGATTCCTCCTAGAGAGGGCTCCGTGGGGGGTCCGGGGCTGACCTTTGCGGGCCTCGTCCTCCTGGTTGAGGCTGATGAGCAGGTAGCGGGGGCTCTCGGCGCAGAAGGGCAGCAGGATGGTCTGCAGGATGGCTGGCAGGGCGGTGAGGGCCAGCAGCAGTGGCCACAGAGCCTCTGAGCCCAGCAGGAACTCCAGGCCAAAGATCTGGACACGCAGGGAGGGGGGCACAGGGAGGTGGGGGTCACAAGGGCTGTGGAAGGTAGAGTCTCTGTCCATCTCTATTTATTTAGGAAATGATTTATTGAATTATGCCGGAATGTCAGGTTGATGATTATTTATACAGTGTTTATATATATATATATATATTTATAAGTGCAGAACCCGGTCCTATGTGAAAGTCAATTAAAGCAACTCATTGTTTAACTGTTTAAAATGGACATACACGTAACATCATCAAGTAACATACATTACAATCAGCGTGACATAAGAATGTATCTAATCTTAGTGTCAGACCTACCTGAGCCACCAGGATGCCGATGACAACGCCCAGCTGGTGAAGCGTTCCGAAGGCCCCTCGCAGGTGGGTGGGAGAAATCTCCCCCACGTACATGGGGGTCAGCCCCGTGCACAGGCCGCAGAACAGGCCGATGATAAACCTGCCAATGATGACCATTTCAAAGGAGCGGCTCAGGCCGGACAGCCCCATCAGCAACGCGCCCAGGATGGCCAGGATGTTAGCTAGCATCATCGATTTCCGCCTGGTAACCGAGAGAAAAGGCAATGGTGCATAGTTGGTAAGTTCCTGAGGCGAGAGTATTGAGCAATATGACTGTATAATCTGAAACAGAAAATGCTACTACTTTGGTGTTTTTTGGTAACAGGGTTAGGGTTAGGCACATAACACACTGCATTAAACCGACTTTACCCTGTATTTATGTAAGTTACAAACCAAGCATCAGCAAGGAGATGACCCATTTATACTAAACGATCCACCATCTCCTCACCTGCCAAACTTGTCGACCACGGCTCCCACAGAGAATGACCCAATCATGCCTCCGACGCTGAAGATGGCCACCGCAAAGCTCCACACCATGGTGTTGGCCCCGGGGGTGAAGGGCTCCCCGTAGCGCTCCATGGACACATTCTGGAAGAACCTACGCAGCTTCTGTTAGGCGCGAAGGACAGGACAGGTTTCTTATGTGTCTTCATATGAGGTTAAAGGTCAGAGCCTGACAGGAGGAGCGGGATCCCTTATGACAAACTTATGAATACAATTATGCCTACATATAAGGGCTGTCAAAATTAGCATGTTAATAACGCGTTAACAGAATCTTATTTTAATGCGATTAATAGAAAAATACGCATAATGCACTTTTTTTTTTTTTTACTGTGATTTTGAAAGGTTTTGCCCACATAATGTCAACATTCATATCAGAAGTCATCTTTGTTTTTTGTTCCACTTACTTTACATTCAATTTCACTTGCAGTAAGTGACAGCCTGTTTACAATTCCCAAATCTGTGGTGCTATTTATTTGAATTTAATTACAC
The DNA here is from genome assembly GCF_902167405.1 of Gadus morhua. Taxonomy (NCBI): domain Eukaryota; kingdom Metazoa; phylum Chordata; class Actinopteri; order Gadiformes; family Gadidae; genus Gadus; species Gadus morhua. The sequence goes on from NC_044058.1 coordinate 6,265,276, forward strand.
TTGTAGTAACTGTTGGTTTACAATTGTACTAATTAACTGCCTGTTTACAATTCCCAAATCCGTGGTGTTCTAAGTTTTATATTCAACCCACACAGGGTTGAATATACTGTCTAGTTTTTGCTAATTAAGTACATTTGATATGAATCATAATTTGTCATTCCATTTGATAATCTCTTTTAACTTCAATTGGAGTTGATTTGAAATAGAATTTTAAAAGTGTGATTAATCACGAGTTAACTCACCAATACTATACGATTAATCGCTATAAAAAAACAAAACGTTTGACAGCCCTGATAAATACTAATGACTTTATTAGCATAGAAAGTATTCTTAATGGAGTAAAAAGAGTAAAGGGGAGAGAGAGTGGGATGTTCTGTACACATCCATAAGGGGGTAGTAGAATCAAGCGGATCGTTTTCATGAATGCCAACTACCTGTTTGTACATGAGACTCATGCAGTAGTGGAAAACTTGAAGACCAGACAAGTATTTAAAGAACTGAGGAAATCGAAGAGGATTTAATATTGCAGTAGTGGTATTAAATAAGTGACTACCTCTGCTATGTTGAAATTGTATAAGACAATGTGTAGTACACATGCACACACTAGTGACTAGGCCATGCACACACACATACATGCAAACAAACACACACACACACACACACACACACACACACACACACACACACACACACACACACACACACACACACACACACACACACACACACACACACACACACACACGCAAACAAACACACATACACACACCTGCTCGGGTGCGTTGATGACTCCGGTGTTGTAACCAAACTGCAGTGAGCCAATAACGGCTGTGGACACGCAGTAGAGGAGGTAGCCGGTCACCTTCTTCTTGGGCTGTGGACAGCGGAGGACACAGAGACACAGTGTGACTCAGGAGCCCATACTCGGGCTCTGGTCAAAACCCACATGGGGAGGAACTGCTGACCCCAGCATCACTCCAAAAAATGTGTGCAGTAAAATAAGTAATGCATTCTCATTACCATGTCAAAAAGTGTTTCAATATACAATTCTCTGTGTATCTTAAAAGTTATTTTTTTCCCAGTTGGTCCCCTGGTCCCCTGCTGGGGCACCCTCAGGGGCCGCGACCCACCACTTGGACACCACTGGTGTGAGTCTAGGAGGAAGGAAGGCCAGGATGCTAAACATATCCTAGGGAGTGTACGTGTGGAGGGAGCAGGCATGTGTACAATTGTTTCCTCTGTGTGAACAGGGGGACACGGTCAGTTCCTCTGTCAGCAAACAAAGCTGTGGTTGTTGTTGTTTACGGCAGGTTGTTTCAGGACAACAATAGGCCTTTCTGAGTCTGCCGCCTCTGCCACCATTTATTTGGCCGGCTACCGCTGTGGCCTCACTGCCCTGGTGCAGAACCCTGGTGTTACCACACAGAAAGCTAGTGTTCCTTTGGTTTCCAATTTACATTTTTGCCCTGATTATCTACATTGCTAATGGACCGCAGATTTATTTTTATATTTGTCATATGTTTTTTTAAAAGGATAAAATAAATGATAAATAAATAAATGTTCTGAATATCCACACATCTTGGTACAATCCATTGGTAAAGCGCAACAAGTGTGCAAAATCAAATTCTGAATGTAACAACCTGTTCTAAAAGTTCTTAGACTGTAGTGCTATCAAAACTAATGTCAGAACTCCTAATAGTTACTGAACGTGCCCGGAACGGTCAAAGGAGCTGATGTGCGCTCTGGTGCCACGGTGCGAGGTAAACACAGCCTCCTCCTCTCAAGGCACTCCATGTTCCCTCCACCACACTCCTTAAGTTTGTTACTGTCATTTGGATTTCATTACATTGCATACCTTCTATATCAAAGCATCCACCAAAAATAATGACTTCAGAAATATTTTGAAAATTCACGCCTTGGCGTCATAGAACTTGGTAATTAAGGCAAACCCAGCAGCAGCAATAGAGTGTGCCCAACCCAGCGGCAGTAGAGGCGCTGCTGGAGTAGACTGGCCTGACCACATCGGGGCAGTTGATAAGAGAGCATGTGCTTCCTGACGGTGACAGAGAGATAGTTGTAAGATGCAGTACGTCTCTCAGAGGAACACGCTGGCCTTGGCCGAACAGAATAATAGAGAATAGCCTGTGTGTTTATCACACTACACTGATAATCACTACTGATGCAACAGGAGTGTGGTGCAGCATAAGGGAGAGGCTGGGAACGGGGGGGGGGGGGGGACACAGACCAGATACATTTTGAGAGAGAGAAAGATGAACTGGCTTGATTGAAATGTGGCTGCTTAGATTTTTCAGACACTTTTGTTAAAACACAGTTGTTAAAATAACTTTGAATAAAAGTCATGGTTGCAGTGAGAAAGTGAGGTTGTGCAGGTATAACAGACTATGTAAACAGAGCTTTTTCCCTTTATTGGAGAAATGCATTTAGGACTGTGGAAATATGTGCGCCAATTTCCACATAGACTGAAAGATCGACCCCTGAGAGCAGGCAGCCTGCTGTTTCATAACCATTCAAACCACCATATTATCTACACTCCTCAACGGATACATGTTTAAATCAAGCTTTTGTTTCACAATGCTTATCCTTCAAACCTTTACTACACTGCGTTCTGTGTTCTCACTTCAAGCATATTAATTTCAGCTCATAATATTACAACCTGGTTAAGCCTCATTCCTCTTACCAATTCCTCTTGCCAAATCTCATAGTTACCCCCAATTTCTTCATCTTTTCTCACAATAAGCAGAACCTTACCGTCAAACATGGTCAAGTTTAGACATGCTACCCTTACTCAACCAAACACGCCCTCACAATCATGTCTTGAATTGTTCTCATGACTACACCACAGGGGTATCTCATGTGGGAGAGGAAAAGTACAGAGTTATACTGAGCATAGCGGCGGGAGATGAAAAAAAGACCCATACTTATTCTTCAGAAGCTTCCAAGGCAAAATAATAAGACAATATGCACGAAAAATGTGTAGGGTGTCTCTCAGGAAATCCTGTGAATATGAGAGACCTCTCAAGGGACTAATTACAATGTATAAACAATAATGTGTATACTTCAGTTTTCAATAACAAAAACTGTGGGACTTCTGTTATTGAAAACACTTTATTCAAATGTATTGCAGAGATAGGTCTTTGCAACTGTTGAGCTAAAAATGTATCATGAGGATAATTGTAAAGTAACTATTTACCTTCTCATCATGCATACGCTCCATGTCTGGTCTCGTGCTGAATTCTTTACTGCACCACCTGAAGATATGAGCCAGCACCTGACTGTGTTCAAACAGAGTCCTTACACAACCTGGAAGTGAGCGAACACAGAGAAATGTTTGAATAAATGTTTAATAACCCATACTCTGATCAGATTTACAAAATTTGAATCGTCATTTGTCATTGTTTTGTAATCGGTTTAACACTCCAAAAATCATACACATGCCTTTAAGTTTTAGTCTAGATTTAACAAACTTGTGAGTTACTGTGAACATGTAACATGGTAAGAATTTAAATACAGTTTCTGAGTCAAGATATGAAATACAAAAATCACTCCCCCCACCCAACAATGCCATAAATGGGTCTCTATTAATCTATTTTCTGAATGAAAGTAAATGTTTATTTACCGCAATATCGGAGCCAACCTCTTGAGACTATATGAATCCAGTTACTATGTCTTATCCAAATGGTATACTCCTCGTAGACTAGACCCCTCCGCTGTTGACCTGGTTAAATAGTGCTTTGCACAAGTGTATCCGCACGTCTTCTTGCCCTGACGACACATTGCGCGTAATTAGTCATCTTTTTTTTTTTGGATGCGCCCTTCCTGTGCGTAAAGGGGGCACTCTCAATATTATGGAAATGATGATGATGGGGTCATTGTGATTTTCGTAACGTCTGTAAGCTATCGGTAGTGCACATTTATACACGCATGGTTTAAAGGGGGCGTGCTCGTCGGAGCGTGCAGTACACCGCTCGTGAAAGGGGTCTCTGTGGAGGGCTGCCGGCCTCTCGTGCTACCCACCGGGGGCACGAGAACAAAAGGCAGCAAGCGCGGAGCTCAGAAACAAAGCCTGGTCATGCAGAAATCATAAGACTGGCTCAGTGGGTGGCGAACAAATGAGAGAGTTACTGGGCCAGGACCAACTATTTCTAATCCCCATAGTTTACCTAAATCTGTGTCTTGAATTGAACACATTTTAGTATTTATTATTTGCTAATTGATTTTATTTTTTTACTTAAAAAAATATACACATTTTTGGTGTAGGCTATTTTGAAGTTGATATAAAAAACCTTTAGATTATAAGAAGCTCCCTGCCGAATGTCAGGAAAACATTGGGGATAACTCTATGATGTTCATCTCCAATACCACCCATGATACAACCGCGCAATACAGCAGGTTACAGGACACTGATAGCAAGTGGGTTAAAGGAGTAGTGTGTCGAATGTAGTGGAAGGGACTTGTCGGAAATGGAATATAATATTCATATGCTTTTCTTAATTAGCGAATTATCCCATGAAAATTTGAATCTGTGGGTTTTTTTTTCCCTCAGAATGAGCCCTTTATATCTGCATGGGGAGCGGGTCCCCTCCGGGATGCCATGTTGTACCGCCATGTTACTACAGTATCCCAGACCAACAAACTGCTCTATGGAGAACATGTGTTTAATTAACTCAAAAAAGATCAACCTTCTCTGGCATGTGCCATTAACTTCAACCGCTGGGTGAACGGAGCTCCCACACATCCACACACACACCGTGACGTTATAGTGCTTAATGGCAGTTCTGGAATGAAGCAGATTATGATAATTAAGCTTGCATTCTTAGTTTTTAAGTTGTTTCCCTGTTCGAATAGCCATCACTCTTTTGGAGAAGGTCGGTATCGATAAAAGAATTGTTGCAATGCAACTGCCAACAGTTATGATATCAAAAAGCGACCTATATTCACGTAAGATACGATAGTGATAATTAAAGGTCTATGAATGTAGGCAGTAATAGGACTGTTTTAAAACGTAAATAGGCTGTTACCTCCGCCATGTCTTAAATGTATAGTGTCCATGTCGACTTCAACAAAGTTGCACGATAATTGGTTGAACAGATTTATTTGCAGGCTAAATCTGTCAAAAATCTACTTTTAAGATGACTATTGCTTGACACTTGGCTACAATTGGCTGCTCGATGCTGTCGCAGACGATGACATTTTGGGGGCACTTGGATTCCACAGGCCACCCGAGAGGGTGAGAGTGTTGCAACCTGCAATCTCAGAGCAAGATGCTGCTACATTTTACACAATGGACCTTTGAATAAATTGGAAACCAAAACCACAACGGAAATTGAATTTGGATAAGGCTAATTAATATAGACATAAATAGGGCTATCAAATTAGTGCACAACATCTTGCCTCAACTTTCCATTTTGCTTCAGCTTTTCAAAAGAAAGTGAATCAAACAGAATGAAAAGAGATATCTAACCCTATGTTTACCTTCAAGGATTTACTGTTCTTTCTGCCAGACAGCACAAACACAACTTGGACCAGAAACTAAACTTCCTGTCCTGTTCAACGGAAATATGAAGCATTAAGCAGCCTTCTTACACCTTACCCCACCTTTAACAACAACAACAACAACAACAATCTATTGTCTGCTTATTCAAATTCATAGAATGTGTGAAATTGTGAGGAAACAGTTTATTAAATGTATGATAAAAAATACCATGTGTGCTCCTATCATGACATTCAGTTTGGCTATGCCGATGCAACTACCTCAGGCAGCATCTGCAGAGATGCCGAGCCTTGCGATGGCTGCCACCAACCATGTGACAGCAAGCCAAGCAGATAACAAGGCCTGTATGCACATGCCCAACCATGCCCCCCTTTATTATTTGATAGCTTCATCCTGCAACAGACATGAGTTTAGGCCCTCTGACAAATAAAAAATACAGATTTACTTCTTAGCGCTCCTTGGTTTCTAATGTGCAGTGACTGGGGATCTGATACTCTACCCACTGTCCGCAACAACCTTTGTATCACTACTGCAATCTACTTACACAAGGCCATCACGACAACATTGTGACATTTGACAGACGTTCCTTTACCCAAGACTAGCCTAAGGAAGAAAGAAATATCACAATAGGCCTGACAACTTAAGCCTTAACATTAACATGGCCTAACATTAAAAAAAAAGAAAAAAGAAAGAAATGTTTAACACTTCCAAGGCAAAGTGCCTTTGATGACTCACATTATCTTCACCATGCAAATGTGGTTTTATGGTTCACGCCACCACGCGTTTAATAATGTAACTATTCCAACGGCGGTATGCAAGTTTACGTGTCCTTTAAACACTGCCTCCCTGTGGATAGAGTGAAGTATAACAGTTCATGTGCAGAACAAATACTAAAATCTTGAAATGGGCCCTTCTCCATCAAGGATCGGCTGGCCTTGCTGCTAGACGAACTCACCGTGGACCAGAAGCTGGACTTCCTTTCCTTGATCACGTAGCCCAAAGCTCCCTCAATACCCCAGCAATAAAAGTAATTAACAATATATTGTAGGCTTATACAAATTCATAAAATCATTACATTTGGAGAATTTAGAAACGTAACACATCCATCCTATCACGACATTCAGTTTGGCTGGTTCCTCGTCGCAAATGAAACTAAATATTGCAACATCCGCAGAGATGCATGCAGGCTTCCTGCCACCACCAATGTGTATTTGTCAGCCAGCCAACAAGATAACAAGGCATGTATGCACATGCTCAACCATGGCCCAATTTTATATTTGATCGTTTTAGCCCGCAACAAGCATGTGTTCAGGGCCATTGAATGGCACAAATGAAACAGACGAATTTAATATATTTGGTTCTTTGTGTCTGATGCAGTGCAGTGACTGGGGATCTGATTCCTATCCCACTGTCCACAATAGGTGAAATGCAACCTACCAGGAATCCGTGAAATGACCACGGGCGCTTACCTCAAAATCTGTGGTATTTACATTTACATTTAGGGCATTTAGCATTTAGCTTTTATCCAAAGCGACTTACAATAAGTACATTTGTCATGCAATACAATACAATTGGCACAATACAATGCAGTGTACAATGGTGGCCAGAAGGGGGAGGGTGGCTATGCAGTGTCGAGGTGGACTCTGAACAGGTGAGTCTTGAGTATCCTCACGGAAACTCTCCAATTTCCGTGATATAGCCACGGATTTTGCTCCAATGCAAGTTAACGACAATCATATTCCATGGCACAAACACAGATCCCCATCTCAATGGCTGAGTCGACCACGGGCGCTTATCTCAAAATCTGTGCTTGCCTCACAGAATCACTTAAATTGTCAGTGATATTCCAATGGATTTGGCTCCAATGCAACTCGTATTCCGTGGAACACACACAGATCCCTGTTTTAACGAACGAGTCAACCTGGTCTCACAGTGATCCGTGAAATGAAGTATATATATATATATTAGTGCTGTCAAGCGATTAAAATATTTAATTGCGATTAATCAAATTAATGTCATTTTAACTCGCGATTAATCACATTTTTTTTTCTATTCTAAATATCCCTTGATTTCGTGCTGCGAGCCTTTTAGATAGATCAGAGAGTGTTGAGAAGGACAGTAAGAAGAGAGACCCGCAGTGAATTCAACCCGGGTAGGTACATGACATTGGTAGGCCTACCGTAAAACTTCAATAGCCCAGGCTTTAATTAGTTTCAATCACTGAACTTTCGAACAAAACTCTTGCTCAGCAAAGATTGGAAACACTATAACATTTATCATTTAAACCAGTATGAATATTCCTACCGTACGTACGCCAATAGAGTGGCGAAGTCACGCCCCTTCCGGTAGAGCTCATGGGACCTATGAGATCGAAAAATATGAATGGGTGTCAATGGAGAGAAAATAATTATTTTCTGGTCCCAGTCTTTATATGCCCTGGATTACACATATGTTGTTTGTGGATTTAAATGATAATTTTTCATGCAAAGAAAACTAAAAATTAGAAGTTTGATAATTTTAGGTTTTATGTGAGGCCGCTTTGTGAACTACGGCTCTTCGCTGCTCTCGACGCATATGATATACGTCACCACACCCGCACTTGGAACTCGGCACAGAGATGGCACATAGAGATGGCACATAACTAAAACTCTCCACATGCACCGACTTATAGTGGTTTTCACCTCTTTCTATGCTTTTATCGCCTTGAAAAAAAGTGGTGAAGTGGAGCAGAGAGATCGCCATCTCTGTGCCGAGTTCCAAGTGCGGGTGTGGTGACGTATATCATATGCGTCGAGAGCAGCGAAGAGCTGTAGTTCACAAAGCGGCCTCACATAAAACCTAAAATTATCAAACTTCTTCACAAACATTTTTAGTTTTCTTTGCATGAAAAATTATCATTTAAATCCACAAACAACATATGTGTAATCCAGGGCATATAAAGACTGGGACCAGAAAATAATTATTTTCTCTCCATTGACCATCATTATTTTCTCTCCATCATATTTTTCGATCTCATAGATCCCATGAGCTCTACCGGAAGGGGCGTGACTTCGCCACTCCATAACGCCCACACACACTCACACACTCACTCATGAATGCGATCTGCACATAAAACAGACTCAGATGCAAGTATTATGACTTGTCGGAAACAATGGCAGAAGTACTGAGAAAAGCAAAAAAGTGAAATTTCACGGAGGTTGAAGTGGAGACACTTGTGGGTGAGATGGAGGCCCGAAAAGTAGTTTTGTTCGGCGGTCACGGGATTGGGATCGCCAACAACAAAAAGCAGAGTGAGTGGCTGTGTCACGTTAAAATTGTACCGGGGGCGAAAATTGTACCGGCCTACGTCATCAGTTGTTTACATCTTGACAACCTGCCTGGCAACAAACGACGCGATCGTCTGTTGCCGGGCAGGTTGCAAAAAACATTCGGCTCATGTTTCCAAAAGGCGAAATAACATAATACAGATAACGGATCGCTAGATAACACTTGTTTTTACTTTATATTTGTATTGTATTTAATTGTTTAATCGAATAGCAACAGACGACGCGATCGTCTGTTGCCGGGAAACGGGCGATCGCGTCAAATGACGTAGGACGCGAATGTTCAAGAACCTTCCTACGTCATTTGACGCGATCGCCCGTTTCCCGGCAACAGACGATCGCGTCGTCTGTTGCTATTCGATTAAACAATTAAATACAATACAAATATCAAGTAAAAACAAGTGTTATCTAGCGATCCGTTATCTGTATTATGTTATTTCGTCTTTTGGAAACATGAGCCCAATGTTTTTTGCAACCTGCCCGGCAACAGACGATCGCGTCGTCTGTTGCCAGGCAGGTTGTCAAGATGTAAACAACTGATGACGTAGGCCGGTACAATTTTCGCCCCCGGTACAATTTTAACGGGACAGCAGCTGCAGCAGTGAACACTCTGTAAATTATTCTGATTAGGATTTAACGCATGATACGGGTTGAAATTAAATTTATGAAGGGCGATGATAAAACATAATCGTTCTTCTCACTCTACAATTCTTCGGTCTGACTTCAGTTCACCACCACACCATCTGTGTCGCCAATTCTCCTTTTCCTCCAAACCATGCGTACGCATGGGTCAGAGTTTGCTTAGGGCTGCGCACATTTTCCCGTCAAGTTGGTTTTTTATAGATCACAACCTTGGCGTGGAAAGTCACGTACGCCAATTTCAGCCCCTTTTTGTGCGCACGCAACGGTTATAAATGAGACCCCAGGTGAGCCTTGAACTGCGATTTGTCAGAAAGACGTAATAGCTAATAACAACATTGAAGCCTTGTGCAGGCTCGAACAGAGTGACACACAAACACACACACACACACACTTTTAAGGAGTTTTCCTTGCTTGTCCCAACAAGTTCTTGCGGCGTGCTGTTGTTTTGTTTCCGGTGTAGCTCCGGTATGGTGTTGTCGTTTTTCTAACGTGACTAGTTGTTGCTAGGCAGCAAGTGAAAAAACGACAACGTTTGCCAAGCCAAAATAGCGTTAATCGCACGATAAAAAAATTAACGCTGTTTGCGTTAACACCGTTAATAACGCGTTAAACTGACAGCACATATATATATATATAATATATATATAACTAAGTATGTATATGTATCATATATATATATATATATATATATTAGAGCTGTCAAGCGATTAAAATATTTAATCGTGATTAATCGCATTAATGTCATAGCTCTAATTAATCGCGATTAATCACAAATTCTTTTTCTAGGCTAAATATCCCTTGATTTTTTTGTCCCATAATTCTTCTCATTTTAATTCTCTTATCAACATGGTGAAGTGCATCGGCTTGCCTTGTGCAAATGATTTTTTATTGATAACAACATTGGCATATACACTGATCAAAACAGGACGATACAAAAAAAGAGCCTATAGTGCAATTAAACGACTGCTTTGAACAAATGTCATTTGAACATAGCAGTCAGGCTACTGCTTCTTTGTTTTGAGCCAAAGAAAAAAAATAAATTTTTTTTTTTTTTTTTTTATAAAATAATTGCGTTAATCGCGCGATAAAAAATTTAACGCCGTTAAATTTGGTTTGCGTTAACGCCGTTAATAACGCGTTTAACTGACAGCTCTAATATATATCTATATATATATAGATATATATTAGAGCTAGATATATATTAGAGCTGTCAAGCGATTAAAATATTTAATCGTGATTAATCGCATTAATGTCATAGCTCTAATTAATCGCGATTAATCACAAATTCTTTTTCTAAATATCCCTTGATTTTTTTGTCCCATAATTCTTCTCATTTTAATTCTCTTATCAACATGGTGAAGTGCATCGGCTTGCCTTGTGCAAATGATTTTTTATTGATAACAACATTGGCATATACACTGATCAAAACAGGACGATACAAAAAAAGAGCCTATAGTGCAATTAAACGACTGCTTTGAACAAACGTCATTTGAACATAGCAGTCAGGCTACTGCTTCTTTGTTTTGAGCCAAAGAAAAAAAAAAAAAAAAAAAAGTCTTTTTTTTTTTTATAAAATAATTGCGTTAATCGCGCGATAAAAAATTTAACGCCGTTAAATTTGGTTTGCGTTAACGCCGTTAATAACGCGTTTAACTGACAGCTCTAATATATATATAAATATATATATATATATATATATATATATATATATTAGAGCTGTCAAGCGATTGAAATATTTAATCGTGATTAATCGCATTAATGTCATAGTTAACTCTAATTAATCGCGATTAATCACAAATTCTTTTTCTAGGCTAAATATCCCTTGATTTTTTTGTCCCATAATTCTTCTCATTTTAATTCTCTTATCAACATGGTGAAGTGCATCGGCTTGCCTTGTGCAAATGATTTTTTATTGATAACAACATTGGCATATACACTGATCAAAACAGGACGATACAAAAAAAGAGCCTACAGTGCAATTAAACGACTGCTTTGAACAAATGTCATTTGAACATAGCAGTCAGGCTACTGCTTCTTTGTTTTGAGCCAAAGAAAAAAAAAAAAAAAATATATATATATATTTTTTTTTATAAAATAATTGCGTTAATCGCGCGATAAAAAATTTAACGCCGTTAAATTTGGTTTGCGTTAACGCCGTTAATAACGTGTTTAACTGACAGCTCTAATATATATATATATATATATACATACACATACATATTTAAATGTATTTATTTTGTTAAATATATATTTATTTATTATATACGGAGACCACCAGACCTCCTCGAAGCAACGAAAATGGTAAAAAAAAATGGTATTGGTTCAAGATGGCTGCATGGGCGAGAATAGGGACATAGTGCATACCGTCAATATGAATTTCATTCATATATTATATATATATATATATGGTAATTTCATGGATCCCTGTGAGACCAGGGGCCTCTACGAATAGTCAAATCTCCTAACCTTTATGCCTCCTTTCCTTAACCTTTGTGGAATACGACATCGGGTCGAGAGATGAAAAGGTGCTTCCTTTCGAACATAGGAAAAAGACAGCACTGTTTAAAATGAATTTGACTCCACTCTTCCTAACCGAAGTCATTGCGCGGCGGCGGGTATTGCGTCTCTGTAGCGCAGGGGTCACCAACCTTTTTGAACCTGAGAGCTACTTCATGGGCACTGAGTCATACGAAGGGCACCCAGTTCTATACACTCTTCTGGAATAACAAATTTGCTCAGTTTGCCTTTAGTTATATATTACTATTAATGATTAATGATACTCATCTATGTGAAGACATGTTAATTAATTAAGTCATGTTAATGATTTCTCACAATAATTATCAACAATGACTTAAAAAAGGTGGGAAAGAGTTGTCCAAGAATGAGTAGTGCTATTTTTAGAACAGGCCTGCGGGCGCCTCATGTGTTCCTTGCGGGCACCATGGTGTTGGTGACCCCTGCTCTAGTGTGAAACTATAATTTTCTGAAGATTGACTAAAACAAGTGCTCTTTGATCCATGCATTCTTGTCGTATCGATTACATTTTTTTTATCGCAAACTCTGAGAATAACTTAGGTCGGACTTGGCCAACGGGAGGAATGCCACTTGAATTCCATTTCACATGTGAAAAAAAAGAGGCTAAACTTGTGTTGATGTTGAAATTAACTGCCCCCAGTAGTCTTTCTTAAATGTGAAGTTGCCATTTTCTTTTCATATGGGCTATTTTCTGCTTACTAAGCAGCAATAAATTAATTCATTTATAATCAAATAATGTTTCTGGAATTGGTATCCATTATTATCAGTTGTATTTTCTTCTGTTTTACCGAGTCTCTCATGCATCTTCGCGTAGTATCGGTAAACTTTGAAACGGTGGCATGTTCCTTTAAATATTGCCGCCGTAAAGGATTATGGGATACCACTATCTCCTTTCCTTTCGCATAGGAAGCTCAGGATTAGCCTATGCTAAAGGAGGGTTAAAGGAAGCATCAAGGCTCCTTTTCTAAGCATTTTTAGAATTCAAACAACCTTTCCTCCAAGCACTTCCGGGTCATCTCCATAAGAAAGGAAATTTCCTATGCAAAAAAGAGAATTCGTAGAGGCCCCAGGAGTAACCTATGCTAAAGGAGGGTTAAAGGAAGCATCGAGGCTCCTTTCCTAAGCATTTTAAGAATTCAAACCACCTTTCCCCCAAGCACTTCTGGGTCATCTCCATAGGAAAGGAAATTTCCTATTGGAAAAAAGAGAATTCGTAGAGGCCCCTGGTTTTTAAAACCGGCATCTGTGTGTGTGCCACGGAAAATTAGTGTCATTGACTTGCATTGGAGCGAATTCCAATGGAATATCACGGACAATTTAAGAGATTCTGTGAGGCCAGCACAGATTTTGAGATAAGCGCCCGTGGTCGACTCGGTCGTTGAGACGGGGGATCTGTGTGTGTGCCATGGAATACGAGTGTCATTAACTTGCATTGGAGCAAAATCCGTGGCCATATCACAGAAATTGGCGGGTTTCCGTGGGGATACCACGGATTTTGAGTTAAGCACCCGTGGTCATTTCACGGAGACCCGGTTGGGGAAATGTTTGTATCACTACTGCAATCTACTTCGACTAGGCCGTCACGACAACATTGTGAGATTTGATTTGCGGTCCTTTACCCAAGACTAGCCTAATGAATAAAGTGCCTTGGATTACTCACATTCTTCACCATGCAATTTTGGTGGTTTGGTTATTGGGCAGGTTTTATGGCTAGACTTCATGACAGGGTCTATAATTTTTCACAGTCCTAAATAACTATATGGTACCACCATAATATAACCAAAGTAATCCATCAACTATGCCACCACGCGTTTAACAATGGAACTATTTCAACGGCAGTATTACAATTGCCTATAAACACTGCCTCCCTGTGGACAGAGTGGAGTATATCAGTTAATGGTAAAAATCAAATAATTGCAAAAATAGTGCGAAGTTGAAGGTTTGCGGGGAAACTCCAGACTTTATTGAACAGGAAAAAAACATGTACGTGTTTCAGTTTATATATAAATGTCAACATAGCAACATCAGATTAAATTATTTATTATACTTAATCACACTACAGAGGTTAATCTCCAAGAAACAGAAAGTCTTGAAGTGGAAGGTGGAAGTAGAGAGTCGGCGGGCCATTTCAGATCCTTCCGGGGAAACTTCCTGCCTCTATCTGCTCATCCCATTTGCCAACCTGAAGGAGACATTGACCAAGTCTGTTAAAGTCCCAATGTATAAGCCACTGTATTAAGCGTCTCCCAGTCAGTAGGCGGGAGACTATCAGAATACAAAATAACACTCTAAAACATTGTTGTGTCCACTCTAGCTGCCTGTGCCAGTGTGTTATGTGAACCAGCTTACCTCGGCTGGCATCGGTGGTAGGGATAATGTCTTTACTAGTACGATTCTCAACAAAAAAGGTACGTGATCCAAATATTTTTAAAACGTTTCATATAGCAGTTATAGGATTTTATAGATAACATTGAAATCCCATCAATCCGCATTGACTCGATATGTCAAGGTCATTTACAGCTACAGGTGAATTGTTACGTGTAGCTACCTCACACATTGGTGTATTTCAACATAATCGAGACACAAAATTATAATGATTTGATACCAATACTGTGTGTTGTACAGAGTTGTATTGGCAACTAAAGAGATCAGCATGTTCAATGTCGTTTATAGCTTATGAATCCTTTTTGAATGAATCCTGAGGCACTAGTCTCATTGGAAATGCATGCTCACCCAGCTCATGGGGCAGAGGCTCTTGTAGACCCTCTGGTACCACTGACACGGAGAGATATCCTGGCCTTTCTCCGTCAGCGCCTTGTTGCATCGGTGAAAGTCTGGAGACAATGACACAAAACACTGAATAATGGCTTCTTGGGGGCAACTTTGTAATGAAAGCAAAGGCCACTAAATGCTAAAGTGAAGCAATTTTTTTACTATGAACCATTGTAGTGTTGAACTTCAGAGTAGGATTATCTAGAAGGTTTTTGTGCTCCATAATGTGTAATCAAGGATTATGCAGCACTCTATTGCTAAAGAACTTTTATGTGTCCAACACAGGAGGATAGTGGGGGAATACGAGAGGTGTTAACACCTAGACGCTTTGCGTCAGAAATACCTTTTGATTAATGGAAAATTGTGAAAGCAGGCTTTTGAAATCATTACATTTTCAGATACATGCCAGTCTGACCCATGTCCCCATATGTGCCATGTCCCCGAGGGTTCTTCACAATTTAAGAAACACATTGGCAATTTTCTCTGTTTATAAAGATATTTGCCTTATATTTTAGGGACTTGATTGGATGTCGATATGGCCAGGCATCTAAAAATATAGCATGTGAATATCAACCCATGTGCTGATTACAACTATAGTCCTACGGATTGCGTTTAACCTCATACAGAGGTAACATTACACATGGTAAAATGATCAGCCAGTTAGCGAATGATCGCCACCCACTCGTCATATTACCAGTAGTATGCATGTTAGTACCACAGTAAGTAAGTAAGTAAGTATCTACCCAAGTAGTTCTGGAAGCAGTTTCGTGTCTGGTTGGTGTTGGGGAACCGGGCATCAAATGGAGCCGTCCTGTAGTTCTTGATCTTCTCTTCCATCTCTGCCATCTTGATGATCAGCTCTAATCAATGCAAAGTCAAAGATTGAAATAACTCGTTGCTTGTCTAAATCAGCGGTGCTCTTGTAAGTCAAAGTGCATCACATTGAGTTCAGCGGCTATATTCAGCCCGGACATTAGCATCGTTAATCAAGATACAATCAATGCCGAATCACCATAAAACAGTGGGTGTCCATACAGCATTTGATCCTCTCGATGTATCGTTAGCCTTATTGCATGTTAAAGACAAAGAACGGATTTGTGTTTATAATATCATCTAATGTCATGCATCTCCGACAGGCGATAGTTAGCCTCGTCCCTTAGCCTTGACAGCAGTTAGCCTTAGCCCGGAGGACAAGCTAAGGTCAATATCAGATCACATTAACATAACTAAATCCATATACTGCAAACCCATTCGATTCTATCAACATTGTTAAATAACACTATGATATGATCGTTTAAAAGCAAAGACAACGGGACAACCTTGGTAGCTTGTATGTCCTTTCGTGAACTGCAGACCTCAGCTTCTTCCGCTCAGACGCGCAGTGAACTCTGGGACATCGTAGGATGTGACGTGAAAGCGACGCGCTGAAGCTGCGTTTCGTTGATTTTGATTTGTCCTTGCATGTTGGTTCTGCATAACGTGAGATTCGTTTTTAGTTTATTTATCTACTAATATGTGTATTATTTTTTAGCAAGTAATTGTAATTACAAGGACCGGCAACATTCACACATTTACAATGTCAGTTATTTTACAAAAATGTGTCAATAGGATGCCTAAAATGCATTGGATTTCCTAATTGGATAAATGATGTAATTTCAACATGGATGGGGAATGCGCTCATCGGCATGCTGCAAGCCCACTAATAGTGCCGATAGTGCCGATAGGGCTTGTACATTTCAATGCATCATGGAATTCTTTGTTGGCGACACTCGCCATATTAGGACTCAAGAGAGTTGTAGCACTGTAAAATCCTAATTCAAGATGAACAGGGGTTAATTTGAATACTAGGTTTCCACATCTTGCATGAGAAACCCTGTGGAACTTTCAAACAATACAATGTCTACCGATTATAACAAATAATTTCATGATCACTAATGACCAACGAACAGTTACTACTCACACAATACCTAATATTCTAAGGCTCCTATGCTTCCAAAAATAATGAACATTGCTTTGCAACGTTGGGATAAACAATCCGTATGGGATTAAGATACCTAAACCACATTGGATTATGGAATACATGATGTATACATGGGAATGTTCTCCATAACATGCTGAGAGCAAACATTATACACTTACATTTCGTGCATTTAGCAGACACATTTATCCAAAGTGACTTACAACGTTTAATACAAACATTGACACACCGACGGTGGAGTCAACCATGCAAGGCAACAGCCATCTCGTCAGGAGCAGTAAGGCAATCTGCTCAGGGACACATCAACACTCAGCTAGAAGGAGCCGGGGATCGAACAGCAACCTTACTAAAAGCAAACCAACCAACTAGTGCCCATATCAGGCAGATGGATTTCCCCAACGTTGCCCAGCTTCATTTCTTGATTGCTCATTACGGCCGAATAAGAGCTGTACATTTTAAGCCAATTTATGTGCTCCTTATGGGGTATTCTCTGGAATCCCTGCATTTTTTTATATTCCCTGCTTGAGGTGCTCCCCCCGCGACCCAACCTCGGATAAGCGGATGAAGATGAGATGAGATGAGAAAGTTAAAGCTACAGAGATGGTTTTTCTAATCAAGTATCGAGTGTATCTTTCTGTTGCTGAATGCAACCATTTTGTTCTTTAAGTCTTTCTTACTCTATTTTCCTGTTATAGAACAGGCCAAAGGTCGCACATGTTTCTCCCCTAACATCCTTTGTCCCAGTTTCCTTCTTCCTCCTTTCAGCAAAACCCCTCAAACTCAAACAGTTTCAAACCTCAGAAACCACAGAATGCTGCTCGATGCTCTGTGGAAACTATGTACGCACACTGAGAGAATATCCTAGCTCTGCCTTATACCAATCACACATTTGTAAACTTCTAAATTTGAGAAAATGGGCAGACAAACAGATCGATATAGATATAACTATATATATGAATCGATAGATAGTATAATAGATAGATATAATAATCAAATAATTGATTTATCTATGTCTACTTCCTACAATATTTCCAATATGGCCTTGAGGATCTGAACACGGCTGTCGTTTTCCCCTTCTCCTAGTCCGGACCAAACCTTCTCTCTCTCTCTCTCTCTCTCTCTCTCTCTCTCTCTCTCTCTCTCTCTCTCTCACTCAGGATATAGGTGTTGTCCACTGCAAAGGAAGGAAATTCTGTCACTCAGAACAATGGGCCTGTTTCTCTATCTATAGACCAGTGAAGCTGAGACCCGGACTGAGAGGCAGCCATTTTCGGGTCTAGATAAAAGAAAACAGAAATATCGAGGTAAGCTAGATCTACAACGGAACAAAGTAACAGACATTTGTAAATTACTGAAGGTTGGGTTGAACATCGACCAAGTGAAGGCTTTTGCAAAATGGAGTTTTTATTTGGCGGGAACGCAAGAATCCAAAATAACTGAGCTGCGATCGGTCGCATATTTGCATTCATGCAAGGAGAAGGTCTATCTTGAAGGATTTAATTGAAACGATCAAGGGATCAGCACTGGAAGTAGGTAAGTGTTTACTTTTTATTTAAATGTATTTTTCTTTTTGTACACTTTTTTTCAATTGGGTCTGGTAGGAATCTTAATAAATCAGTCAATGGAGACTCTAACAACACATCCTGTTGAGGGAAACAAAATGATCATATTGAGGCCTTACTTTCTTTTAATTAGAATGTTTTTAGTTTTTGGTTAGGAAGGTTCATATGCAAGGAGAGGATTTTCCTGAGGGGAACTATTGCTTCCTCCACAATCCAGTGATTCACCTGTTGAAGACTATCCAAAGTCCCCAAATCCTGAAATCTGGTGGTAATTCACATAGTCAGTGAGCCAGTAACCCTTAGAGTGGGCATTTCCCTTTAGTTGCAACAGCTCAACCTGCGTCCAACAAAAGATGCTTCCTGTTTGGGGAATGACAAATTGCACACACACACACACACACACACACACACACACACACACACACACACACACACACACACACACACACACACACACACACACACACACACACACACACACACACACACACACACACTTGCACATGCACATAAACACAAAGAAACACACACAAATAAAAACACACAAACACACATACACACAAATCTTTCGAAAATTTGCTAATGCTTGGTCTATCAGCTTTGTTTCTATGCAACATGTTGACATCCCACTGCAATGTTGGTATTTCTTGCTGATGATATCATCCCATTGTCTGGTTATTCTTCCTTAGATTTTTCTTCGCACACATTCCTCACAACAAGGTGGGGAAAGATGAAAGGAAATTGGCTAATTATTTGGTGAAAAAAAAAATCATTCTTTAGGGGTTCAAACACCATCTGGGCTCTCCCACCGTAAACCTTCTGTCCTCCTTTGCCGTCAGATGGAGGAGTCGGGCAGTCCTCGCTTCAGAAAACTAAATTTCCCAGTAGGCCTGTGGATCCACTCTCCCAGGAAACATTTTGCCAAGCTTGGTGGCCGCTGGCCCAGTGCAGTCTCCGTGAAGTGAGTTTGTAGCTCTATTAAATGTCCTTTTTATCCTGTGCTTGTACTTCCTGTAGGCTGGTTCACCTTTGTCGGTTGGTTGGTTATGTTCGAAGTTAAACCCTTTGAAAACGGGCGTCATTACTAGTTCATCAAGCTGTCACAGTGTTTACTGAGCCCCGGAGCTTTGGCATGCTTGTTATTTTAGGCGACATTGCTTGTCTACCTTTATTCTGTCATCATTTACAGCTGGCCAGTCCTTTCCTTTCCACTTCCTCTGGGCTCCATCCTTCTTCCCCTGGCCTAACCCTCCCTGTTATTCCCAGGTCCACCACTAGCTCCGACGCGGCCTCCCTGTACGAGGCCCCGACAGCACCTTCCTCCTCCCTCTCGGCCTCCACCCCCTCGCTGGCTTCCCCCGCCCCATCCCCGTCTCCCTCCCCGGCCTTCCTGCGACCCCGGCCGGCCGGGCCCCAGTCCCGGGCCAAGCGCCTCTCGCACCTCTTCCTGCGAGGGCGCTCCAACAGCGACCGGGACCGCGCGGTGGGGGAGAGGGAGCGGGAGCGCTGGGCGCACTCCGACGCCCCCTCGTCACACCACTACCTGCCCCCGCCCTCCTCCACCACCCCGGGCCTGGTCAAGATCTACGGGGATGCTCTCTCCAGCGGGGCCAACTACCGCTCCCTGCTGGCCAACGTGCACTCCACGGCGCAGCAGCTCATCGCCCAGGTCATCACGCGCTACACTGAGCGCGAGCGCGAGGAGACGGAGGACGCAGGTGGGCACTGAGGGAGGGGAGCGGCAGGAGAGGGGGGGGGGGGGGGGATATTTATTTTCTTGTTCGTTTTCTCTTTTTTTTCACCCTAGCCTTTAATCCAAAACAGGGAAGAGTTTGTTCAAAAAGCAAATATGAATGATGTCATATAAACAACAGCAGTGTTTTGGAAAAAGAATGACACCCCCTCCCCAACTTCCTCCATTACCTTCCAGTTCTACAGAAATACAGCCCAGAGGACTTCCTGCTGTGTGATGTCATTGGAAAGCCCATCCAAAGGCCAGATGGGACCGTCCAATGGGAGACCGAGTGCCGGAGGGGCGTGGCTTCCTGGGAATGTCCCCTGTTGTTGGTGGACATGTGGCGGCCCAAGGAAGGGTTTGAGCGGCGTTTTGAAATGCAAAGAAAGGAAGACTATGAGAGAGAGGAGAAGGAAAGGGAAAAGGAGCGAGAGAGGGAGGCAGAGAACTGCCAAGGTACAAATAGGAAAATATACGTAGGTCATGTAAGTCTTTACCATCATCGACATGTGATGGTAACCGTGTGTGTGTGTGTGCGTGTGCGTGTGTGTGTGAGTGGGTGCCTGCTTGTGTGTATGTATGTGTGAGTGTGTGCCTGTGTGTGTTTGCTGTGCGTGTGCGTGTGTCCGTGCGTCTGTGGAGGGACATGCCTGTGTGTGTGTATTTGTGTATGTGTATGTGTGTGTGTGTATGCGTGTGTGTGCCTATGTGTGTGTATGCATGCATGCATGTGTGAGTGCGTACCTGTGTGTGTGTGCGTGTGTGTGTGTGTGTGTGTCTATGCGTGCGTGCGTGTCCTGGTCAACAGGTGTGCGCTTGAGGCGGAGCAGAATATCCTCGGGGGGAGGGTCAGAGGAGGGAGAGCGAGGTCATCGCTCGAGAAACTCCGAGCTCAGGCGGAGCATCAGCGACATGAACCTCAGCCTGCGCCGTCGCCAAGGCAACCATGTCCCAAACGACCCGCGTCTCGCCACTAACGCCCTTAGCAACAGTGGCGCAGAAGACAGGAAAAACACCATGAGCATGATGGTCCCAAAGGGGGGAGAGGTGAGCGGGGTCCGGGGGAGGTTTGAAGAGTTCAAATGAGTTCAGCATTGCTGTTCTTTTGGGGGGTGTTTCCAACAAGACATCTTCTTCATGCCTGCTTTTCTAGACAAGGGGGTCAAAGGTCACCAGTAGAGCTGCGTGGACAAACCAGACGCAGGAGGAAGACAAGGACTACTCCAGCTGTGACCTGGAAGTGATGTCACAGAGCTTGATCCTCCCGCCCACCGACAGGCCCTATTTCCTGCTGCTGCAAGGTTACAATCAGAGCAAGGCAAGACATCATCTCCCCTGCCCCCCTCCCCCCTCTCCCTCAGATGTGTCATTCAGATGGAGAGGATGCGTGGAGATTACACACAAACACTAACAACACTTAGGATATAAACAGGCACAGGGCTGCATGTCATCGTTGATGACATCATGCCTGCATGTCCCTACTAATCGCCACATACCATCAGTCATTTCCATTCCCTCTACAACCCTCTCCCATTCAAAACAAACTCGGTAGCAACAAACAACCTCACAGCAGGGACAATAGCACAACAAGCCCCTCTGTGTAAGCCACTCCAGGGCTCTGAATGACTCACACAGGTGGCCATTGTAGCGACCTGGGACACACTTCATATGCTTATCTGGATTCAATTCAACATCTGAATAGTGTCTGTCTTCAGTGATGTGTTGTGTGATACAAAAACCCAAACACTTAAAGGATAACAGACCTCCCTGACTCTCTCTATCTCTTTCTCTATCTCTCTCCCTCTCTGTTGTGCTCCCTCCTTGTGCTCTCTATCTCTCGCTCTTTGTTTTGGTTTTGTGCAGGACTTTGTTTTGTATATCATGGCGGGGCACACCCATGTGTTTGGGAGGAAGCCCACAATGAAGGAGCGAGAGAAGGACAGAGAGAGGGAGAGGAAGGGCAAGAGGCCGCTGAAGGTCGACACCTTCCTCTCTGCGCCCGACGTGCTCGCCAGACACTTACTGGTTAGGAGGGACTCCGCTGTTCCCGGGACCCCTCCTGGACAAGGTGCGTACCCCTCTGTCTGCCCCCGCTTAACAGTATACTGAGGAAGGATTCCTTCTCAAGGTTTCCTCCCTGGGATTTAGGAAGTTGTTCTTGCCCTCAGTTAGGAGGGGGTGTCAGCGTGATACTAATGAAGTTGGCTTGACTTGGCCATGTCTACGCCCCCCTGCTGGGTTCATGACACCGGACATTCGTCCTGCTCTGTCCACAGCTCTGATGCGGCCCTTCAGAGGAGGGGCCGTCACACACAACGGCCTGGCCCTGTACCGCGAGGCCGCCCTGAAGCCAGGGGACGTGGTGGGTCTGGGGGGCCACTTTATCTTCCTCTACCGTGACCCCCGCGTAACCCCCGCTCCCCCGCTGGCACTGGCCCTGCCCTGGCAGGCGGACGGCGGGCCCTCCACCTGCTGCCCCTCCGGGCTGCTCGACCGGCAGGAGGCGCTGAGGACCTACCTGGGGTCGCCCGAGGCCCTGCTGAGGTTCCACCCCCGCCACGCCGACAGCCTGCTCCAGGTACAGTCACAGAGGGGACGACCGTCTTCTGAAAACCAGGAAACAATCCCCACCGGAATGGGACCGTGATTCATGTTTGTGTGTTCGCTGTCCCTCGTAGGAGATCATCTCAAAGAACTCGTCCCCTGACTCAGGAGGGGGGCCCCTAGCCCCGGCCTACCTCCTGTCCATCATGATCGACCACGCCTCCAAGCACCTCGACCCCGCCCTCACACCTCAAATACTGCTCAAGGCTGCCAATCTGATCAAAGGAATCGTCTGGGTGAGTAAACCTATCACAGCTTCGGCCCCGGCGCTGCAAAACCCCTCTGTGCAAGCCCCTCTATCCATCCTCCGGTTGTCATATCACAGCCTTTATCGTTATTGCTAGGAACTCCCATTTATAATACAAGAAAACACTAAAAGATAGGCTTCTTGGAGCCCAAGAGGATTACGGTTAGGAAGTAGTGTTAATAATATTTATACATTACGCCCTAAGTACAACACATTAGCAAATGGATGGAAGTCGATTCGCATCATCACATCATCCCCTCCTTCGTCATGACTGCAATCACCGACCTCCCACCCGCTCAAATGAGATTTGATTAAGAAAATAGGAAAAGGAGTCCAGATGAGCGTAATAACCCGGTCATACGGGGAGACAGACAGACCGGACATGTGCACCACTCCACTGTGGCCTGTTAGCTTGTAGACGGCAACATGGATGATCTGAAGTCACTTCCCTCCTGCTGGAAAATGTGCTGTAATTGTTTTTGGCTGTGAGTCCAGACTTCAACCCCCCCCCCCCGTTCCCCTTCATCCACCCAGCTCTAAATGGAGACCTTACTCTTTCTCCTCTCTTCTGTCGCCAATTCTTTTCACAGGATAACATCAAGGAATTTGGGGATAAGCATCCCACGCAAAAGTAAGATACTTTTTGTTACGTCACGTTTCCTCTGTTTAGAGATTTGTTCTACTACCGCTGAATGATTCACGATATGTTTGTCGTTTTTGCTGTTATGGCGCAAGCGAAATCTGCACCAAGGTGGAGTGGGCTCATAAAAACGTTAACGAACGCAGTTGTTTCTCCTCACAGTGTTTATCCGCTAACATAACACTAGAAAACAGGAACTTGGTGTTCTCCAGCAGCATGTAATGGCTGACATTATGGATTGTGTCGTGTTCAGCTCTACAGAACCAGAGAGTGAGCTCTGTGCCCCAAATGTCCAGAAGCTCTCCTCTGACCTTCGACCTCTGATGTTCTGGATGTCCAACGCCACCGAGCTTCTTAACTTCTTCCAAGTAAAAGTCGAGACCATGGAGAAAGAATGGGAGTTTGAGGGTAAACAAAATCATTGAAATCTCCAGGTTGTTATCTTTTATGATCAATTTAGCAAGACGTTGGGCCTCACAAAAAAAACAACTATCTGATACAGTGCACGTTAAAAAGTACAACACAGGCCCTTATCCAATGGGTTAGCAATACTGATTCTTCCAAATCATTGTGTCCTCAAAGCACCCGGTGATCCGGTGCTCTCAGCGGACATGGACGTCTGCTCAGAGGCCCTGGCGCAGCTTGATGATGTCATCATGCACACCTTCCAGCAGTGTGTGTACCACCTCACCAAGGTAAACCATAAACAGAACCAGCATCCCTATTCAGTATCTCCTTCCATCATTCTGACCTCAACCCTTTCTCAGTACCCAACCTCTCCCTCGACTCATGGTGCATCGCATCTGAAGTGACATAAAAACCCATTGAAGGCGAATTACCGTGTGTGTGTGTCTCCTTTCTCTCTCTGCAAAGACCCTCTACTCGCTGCTCCCAGCCCTCCTGGACACCAACCCCTTCTCCAGAGAGGAGAAGGACAAGGAGAGGGATGGAGCGAGGGCTGCGGAAAGCGGGGACCCCGCGGGGGGCGAGGGCGAGGTGGACGACGTGTCCGCCCTGCCCCCCACCGTGGCCGGGCTGGTGGAGGTTTACCGCTGCTCCCTCACGCTGTCCCGCGAGGCCTGCCTCTCCCCCCCGCTCACCTCGCAGACGTTCGGGTACCTCTTCTTCTTCACCAACACCTCCCTGCTCAATACGCTGCTGGAAAGAGGTGAGCTCTCCTCTTGTGCTCTGGTGCACACGGCCGTTGACGGATCTCATTGACTCTGCATGCGGCACTCTTGAAATGCATTGTGGGTCCCTCCGTTCTGTCGGCTCTGTTGCCTGTGTCAAAAAGTTGAGAAATGTTCAACTTTTCAGGCAGTGACGGATCCGTCGGCCAATCAGATCGCGTCCCCAATATGTCAGACACGCCCTCCAATATCCGTCGACGAACGTGTACATTGTGAACACGGCATTACTGGTAGTGCTCTGTGGTCGTTTGGTGGAGTGGTTAACCGACGCAACTAGCAGTGGAGTTTACTTTCCTCACCTTGATTCAAACACGTTGTTTGATTCCATATACATCAATATGAATCGAGATGGGGAGTTGGCTGGGTTAGCATTAACTTTCCGTTAGGCACCTCATTGACTTGCAGGGTTACAGTAGCCTAGCTGCTCTTTATGTGAGGGATCTATTTCAAAGATTACACCCCATATTGTATCTCCCTCTCAGGCAGGAGCTAGCCTAATTAAACTCTGCAGACATCTTCTCCCTTTAAGGAGCCGGTATAAGGATGCTCAAGGTGGCCTACAGGTAAAGCCCAGGACTTGGGCATTATACCCAGTATCGCAGGCTATGGCTGGGGTCAAACACCCTTACCAATACACTAATGTGTAAACAATATCCCTACACTTTACCATATCCCTATAATTTATCACAAATATGACTATGTTTTCATTTGTTCTGTTCATTCATCTTTCCAGACGGCCTGTTCTCCTGGTCCAGAGCAGTCCAGATCCGCACCAACCTGGACCTGGTCCTGGACTGGCTGCAAGGAGCCGGGCTAGGGGACATCGCGTCTGAGTTCCTGAAGAAACTATCAATCACTGTTAATTTCCTGTGTGTGCCCAAGACCCGCCTCATCCAGGTAATACACTGATATCATGTATGAATGGGCAAACTGTTCATCCAAGGGTGACATCTTCACCTGTGTGGAGGAGGAAGAGGCCATGTTTTATGTTATTCTGCATCTGTCTTGACTCTGACAGTCTTCGTGGGGTAGCCTGCTGGAGGAGCACACCTTGTTGAGCCCGTCCCAGCTGCACCACCTCCTCACCCACTACAAGCTGGGGGCTGCCCGGGCTCCTCCAGCCTCCTGGGCACCTCCTCCGGGAGCAGAGCTGAGTGGAGGTACGAACACCAGCAACTTCATGAAAACATAACCTAGAACATAGTCCGTCGT
>NC_044058.1:6296227-6298727 GCF_902167405.1 Gadus morhua
TCATTGGTTCTCTCTCTGTCTTTCTCAGGTCGGGGGGGCGGGGGGGGATGGGGGGGGGGGGTCTCTGTGGTTCTGTGGGTTGGTGGGTATGGGGCCTCATTCCATCAGCCTAGGGCTTCTGTCGGAGGCTTGTTCCATTTTGCGTCATGGTGTTGACTGAGCGGACCCCACACTTAACTTCCATAGAGCCGCTGGGGCTGAGGGGTGGGGGGGGCCGTGGGGCCGGGGGGCAGGGGGGGCCCGGGGGGGCAGGGCCAAAGCGCTCCGGCTAAAACGTAGTCCCGTGTTCGGCGCGGTAATCTGATGGCCGTGTTTATTTTATGTAGCTCCCCTTTGATGGTGCAGAAGAAGTCTTTGGGCTTTTTGTTGCAGCACCCTTGCTGCCAGGTCAGAGGTGCTTGCTGCGGTTACGCTCAGGAAGAATAATATTGGCCCTCATATTCGTTCCAAACAGGCTTCTTTCCATATTAGTGTCAGGGATACTCTCGGGCTGTTTCTGCCTTCCACAGGTTCTACACATTTGGGTGAAGGGTGGCGTTGGTGGTGGTGGTGGAGGCGATGGTGGTGGTGGAGGTGGTGGTGGTGGTGTCGGGGCAAACTGTACCTTAACAGTATCTCTCCGTATAGGAGCAGAGAGCAGGGAAGGAGGAGCGGCAGCACGGGCAATGTTATGGATATCCCCCCTCAGAGCTTTTCCATGAACCCCATCACACTCCGCAGAGGGCATGGGAGGTGGAGACCCGGTGGTGGGGTGTATATATATAAGGCCCAGTAGTGAAGGAAAACCCTGGGTGTAAACACAGAATAACATGTTCCCTCCCGCTCGGCCGCCTTGCCTTCCACCTCAGCTGTGTCAGGACTCCTTCCCAGGGATTCTTTAAAAAAAACAGAAAGACAGACAAGATTGGTTGTAGAGGTACCTCCCATTCCTCGCTCTGTGCGCCCTGTGCCGGCCTCGCCTCGCCGGGGAGAGTGAACACTCACACACCCACCTCTCTTGCCTTGTGTCAGCTGTTTCAGATGGGTCAAAAAGCCAGGAAAATGACACTACGCCATTTTGTGAGGCCGCCCTCACCCTCCCCTATTGAAGAAGTTAGATTGCTGAATGCTGATGGGGAATTGACAGCAGAGGTCAGAGAGGAGGATTTATTTGTGTTGCTCATCAGTTCTGTTTGTTGCTAATCTACACCAAAATTACCATTACGTTTTTTGAAATCAACCTTTGATCTCTGTATCTTCCTCAAAACATAACACAGAAACGTGTTGGATTAGATTCCAACCAATACTAATCATTCAAGTTCTAGGGCCTTGATCTATTTTAAGACATCCTCTTAGAATCCTCTCCCCCACAAGGATTCTGAATGGGAGGGGGAATATCTGTGTCTTGTTATTTTTGCATACTTCACTAACATACTTCCCTTAAGTACTTCCGTTACATATTTCACTTAGATCCGTCACTTTCATACTTCACTTAGATCCTTCACTTACATGCTTCCCTTAAATACTTCCCTCAGATCCTTCACTTACATACTTCACTTAGATCCTTCACTTACATACGTCCCTTAAATTCTTAACTTAGATCCTTCTCTTACACACCACCCTTAAATACTTCCCTTAGATCCTTCACTGACATACTTCCCTTAGATCCTTAACTTACACACTTCCCTTAGATCCTTCATTTACACACTTCCCTTAGATCCTTCACTGACATACTTCCCTTATGTCACATTGCTGAAGTGATAAGAACTTGCTTCATCATGCAGCATTGCACAAAGGCGCCTTCACAGTGAGTGGAGGGCATTTATTGCTTGTGAGATCCGCCAGCTTAATTGCAGCCAGAATTGTGTTTATAATTGTTCTTCTATGCGATCATATATATTGGCCCAGAGCTGTGATATCATCATGGAGCCAGAAGATATCATCATGGAGCCAGAAGATATCATCATGGAGCCAGAGGATATCAATCATTTGATACGAGTTGCGACTCTTGATATGAATATGAACATAAATCATACTTACGCATGACCACAATTATGAATCCCCAACCTCACTCTAGCCCTAACCTGAACCCACTCATGCCCACGCAAACGCATGCAAATACACACACACACACACACACACACACACACACACACCCACACACACACACACACACACACACACACACACACACACACACACACACACACACACACACACACACACACACACACACACATACACACATACAAACACACACAAATGCATACATACGCATGTTTTATACACTCAAGCACCTGCGAGTGTGGTCATCTCCCCCCCCCGACCTCCCCCCATCCACACAGACTGTAAATCCATTTGAGTGAAAGCATTTGAGGACACCTACACAAACACAGACTGACTCAGGCAGTCAGCCAGTCAGACGTACATACATGCAGGCAGAGAGAAAGAAAGCCAGACAGGCAGACAAGCTGACTAACGGACTTACTGACAAATTGAGTGACAGACACATACACAAACA